>NC_135553.1:20789448-20949448 GCF_964340395.1 Glandiceps talaboti
TAGTGTTCGATTGCAACTAACCCTTCATTATGTGGTATGGAAGTATATAAGGACTTAACGTCCATAGAAAAAAGGTATCGTGGCTTACCTTGTTGGAATTGGAAGCCATTAAATACTTTAAGAACATGGTTCGTATCTTTAATGTAGGTAGGCTGAGATGCCACAATAGGTCGTAAAAGGGCATCTAAATAACGCGCGATGTGTTCCGTAGGGCAGTTACAAGCTGAGACGATGGGCCTACCAGGAATATTAACCTTATGTATCTTGGGTAGTAAATAAAACACGGCTGTCCTTGGTCGACGGACTATAAGGTTGCGTGCTTCCGTTGGTAATTCGCCAGCGGATATAAAAGCGTTAACAGTATTCATAATTTCGCGTTGCACGTCTTCTGTAATATCACAATCCAATTCCTGGTAAAAATCCGTGTTTAAAAGTTGTCTCTCTGCCTCAGCCACATACAGATCTTTATACCATACAACTACTGCTCCGCCTTTATCTGCAGGCTTAATAACAATATCATCGCGCTTTCTAAGGGATGAAATAGCATCGCGTTCTTCCTTAGTGATGTTACTGAAAGGGAACTTGTTATTAAATTTAATAGTATAAACCTCACGCCTGCAAACATTGATGTAATGGTCAAGAGTACTATTGCGACCAGCTTGAGGTGTCCAATGTGACTTAACAGGGAGGGCGCCAAACAACATACATACATCCATACATCCATACATACATACATACATACATACATACATACATACATACATACATACATACATACATACATACATGCACACATACTTAATCCATAGTGTAATACTTAATCCACATAGTCTAAAGCTTAATCCACATGGCCAATTATTCAATCCATAGCTTAATACTTAATCCACAGAGCCTATTGCTTAATCCTTTCAGCCTATAAATTAATCCATGTAGCTTATTACTTAATCCATAGTGTACAACTTAATCTATATAGCCTAATGCTTATTCCGATCAGCCTATAACTTAATCCATGTAGCTTATTACTTAATCCATAGTGTAATACTTAATCTACATAGCCTAATGCCTCATCTGATCAGCCTATAACTTAATCCATAGTGTAATACTTAATCTACATAGCCTATTGCTTAATCCGTTCAACCTATAACTTAATCCTTGTAGCTTATTACTTAATCCATAGTGTAATACTTTATCTACATAGCCTAATGCTTAATCCGATCAGCCTATAACTTAATCCATGTAGCTTTTTACTTAATCCATAGTGTAATACTTAATCTACATAGCCTAATGCTTCATCCGATCAGCCTATAACTTAATCCATGTAGCTTATTACTTAATCCATAGTGTAAAACTTAATCCACAGAGCATATTGCTTAATCCTTTCAGCCTATAACTTAATCCATGTAGCTTATTACTTAATCCATAGTGTACAACTTAATCTATATAGCCTAATGCTTATTCCGATCAGCCTATAACTTAATCCATGTAGCTTATTACTTAATCCATAGTGTAATACTTAATCTACATAGCCTAATGCCTCATCCGATCAGCCTATAACTTAATCCATGTAGCTTTTTACTTAATCCATAGTGTAATACTTAATCTACATAGCCTATTGGTTAATCCGTTCAACCTATAACTTAATCCTTGTAGCTTATTACTTAATCCATAGTGTAATACTTTATCTACATAGCCTAATGCCTCATCCGATCAGCCTATAACTTAATCCATGTAGCTTATTACTTAATCCATAGTGTAAAACTAAATCCACATAGCCTATTGCTTAATCCTTTCAGCCTATAACTTTATCCATGTAGCTTATTACTTAATCCATAGTGTAATACTTAATCTACATAGCCTATTGCTTAATCCTTTCAGCCTATAACTTAATCCTTGTAGCTTATTACTTAATCCATAGCCTAATGCTTAATCCGCTCAGCGTATAACTTAATCCATGTAGCTTTTTACTTAATCCATAGTGTAATACTTAATCTAGCTATATAGCCTAATGCTTCATCCGATCAGCCTATACATACATAACATAACATATATACAGTCAAGTGATGCGGAGACCACACACAAGTGGCATGGAGACCAAAACAGGTGACATGGAGACCACTTACAAGTGACGTAGAGGCCAGAGGGACCCTAACCCTAACCCTAACCCTAACCCTAGCCCTAACCCTAACCCTAACCCTAGCCCTAGCCCTAACCCTAATCCTAACCCTAACCCTAATCCAGATGGCAATGAGATTTGGAATCGGTGGTAGGAATGGGATGACAAAACAACCAAAATAATGCAATGTTAGACAATACAATGAGTTGAAGTAAAACGTGACCCTCCCCAATCCCATTTTCTAAACTAGATTTAAACTGAATGCCTTCCGTAAGGGTAATATTGAGTTTTTTGTTCCTACACATAATAATTGCTGGAATGCAACAATCTTTGTTATAGTACGATTAGTAGGCTATTAGTACATGACATACCACTGAATTGGCAAAAAGGTGTGCCAAAACTATAGAAATCTGAAAGTACTTTGTGATATCAATCTATGTATGTACATGTAGTGGAACAGGTGAAATGGCTTTTGAAATCAAAGTATTCAAATTTACAGGGATACACATACACCCGACATACATACATACATACATACATACATACATACATACATACATACATACATACATACATACATACATACAGACATACAGACATACGTACATTTGATGAATTTTAGCTCTATATCTGTGATTTTTGCAGACCTAGTGAAAGTTAGTTGTCGAAAAAGTTATTCAAATATCCGCTACCTATTCTCAATACAGGGGGGGAGGGGGTACCACTGGCCAGGTCTGGTAGGGGTGTGTGGCCAATGCTGTCAACCCCAAATCGCAGACCGCATTTTAGACCAATTTTGACCCAAAACCAATACCCCGTTTTAGACCGTTCAAGTCTTTAGAAGACCCTTTTAGACCTATGTTGGGCGCATGGTTGAACGATGGATGTTAACGTAACTAGTACTACAATACATCATGGGCGATATTTAATATAAAAAAAATTTTAGGGGGGTGTGCATGCTATCTCAACCAGTGAATTAGCGGGAGGGAAATTCCCGAACTCTTCGAGAATTTATTAAGTAGCTCCTTCCAGGACCCCATTTTAGACCAAACAAAATATAAAATTATGAAATGTGGACCCCATTTTAGACTCATTATCTCTCAAAAGACAGTACCCATGTTAGACCAGAGAGCGAAAAACCCTACCCCAAAGGGCGGCACATATGCATATATCCAATAGGTGGGAGTACCCCCCGGGACATGAGCTTCACTCGACTTAGAACACTCCGACGTTCGCGATCCCCTACATACCAGAGATATGTACATTCGTTTCCACGACAAATAATAAACAAAATTCAAACCGTCGTATTAAACATAGCTAGTACGCATCAGAAAGTTTACATACTTTATGGTAAGCATGATACCGCTCTATACTTTTATTCTCGTTTACGACAATATACCCTTATTTATGTAACACTCAGTTCAAGAATTTCGCGATGCACGCCACAATGAGGTGAATTTCCATGGCTCTCAAGTTCGCTTGGTTTCTCAAAATATAAAATTCAGATCTGAACAAAAACTTGTCGATATGTATTTCGATATAGGTACATTTCAATAAAAGCAACTGAATACTTTGAATGGTCTAGAACAAAGCCAATCAATGTCGGAAAATTGGGGAAAAATTGACCCAATTAAACCACTTTGAACACTGCCCAACATTGCAGCACAGTAACAGCGTTTACTTATCTCATTTGCATTGTTAATTTGTTGTGATAATGTGTTAATTTTTACGAATAAATGCACGCATTCTGGCAGCAAACTCGCCCTTAGTATCGAAAGATTTACATGTATATTAAAACAAAGAGAGAAGATTTTCAATCTTGTTCGAAGAGAAGATCGTACGGATATACCTTGGCCAAGAAATACTACGCGTCATATACCTCTATAGGTGACGTTGCTTCATTTATGTTGTCATTGTGTATTGTGCTTTTTGTACGTTCAGGGCCGGGTTGGTATATAAACTTCAGCAAAGCAAATGTCAAGGCCACTTCCGACATTGATTGGCTTTGTCAGCTGCGATTTCACTTAATATGCTCTGATATTATTGTACAACTGATGCAGTGGTGGAAGGTGACAATGGTGGTATGCGAAATACACAAAAACTATTCAAAGTAATTACATAGTAAAATTGGTCATAGTAAATTGTGACTGAACCGTCATTTCATTTTGAAATTCTTAAATGTGGCCCTCTCCAAATAACCTGTTTGTAAAATCTGACTGCTCCCAATTCCTACGGAGCTCCCTCACACGTAATTAATGAAGGCTCCATTTGTTAGTCTCAGCTTAGTCAGTAGTCTCACAATTGCTGAACTGAAAATTTCTTCTGATCTTGTCTCTTAATCTATAATATGCAACAAATTTGGCTACATTTTAGATTGAGTTGTCGGAAGTACATGACGCTAGAATTGAAATTGTGTTATGGTGGTGGTGGTGGTGGTGGTAGTAGTAGTAAGGCCGTCTATTTTAAAAGTGGCAAACTGAAAGTGTACTTTGTTTTCATGACCCGGTGAATGCAGGTACATACTCTTACAAACTGTAACCTTAAAAACAGGTCTTATTCATAGATTGCTGTGAAAAGAAGACATTTATAGGGCAGAAATAACGTTCCAATTAAAAAAATGATTAGATCATATACAGCATTTAATGTGTCTTTGACACTCAATAAAGGATAGGGTCATGTGGTACACTAGACTAAGTACAGCTGTACGTCATGCGAACCTCTAAAACTAATGTTAATGAAACATAGAAAGGTAAACTACTGACAAAAACAGCACACGATAATTGTGAGAATTGAAATAATGGGTCACTTACTTGTTTGAAAATCGTTTAACCGAAAACAGGTTCCGAGTCAAGATCCGAATGTGTCTAAAGTTATAGAACAGAATTCAAACTACAATTTGTATGACATCTGAATTCTCGAATTTAGTGTTGTGGAGGTCATTTGTCGGTAATCACGTGTTCGAATGTCCACGACAAAGCGAAATATTGGGTTCCATATGAAAGCAGACCCTCTCCGAGTTAATAGTCTTAGCAAAAACCCAAATGAATAGTCCCACCAAATCGAAGGCATGTGTTTGTAACAAGATCATAAATGAGGTTAGAATCTACTTTGATATTCTGAAACGACATTTTATTCCTTTTACTTTCTAGCTCCGCTGTCAGCGAAAGCTTCAAATCCAAATTCTGCACCCCTTCTACATAATCAGCCAGTCCGCAACATCCTCATTTGCATACTCTATCCTTCAGGTTTTTTTTGCGACTCGTATTATTACACTTTGAATGGCTGCTCACGGGCCTTATTTTTTGGTATTTTCAACTCGCCATAACTTTCACTAGAGTCCACCATTTTAGATACTGTAAACACCTAAACCTCAACTGACATCTCTTCTTTCGTACCAGCAACATAAAAACATGTGATGTGCATTTTCTGCGAGTAACAGTAGTCCTGAAAGTCTCCTTCATTTGAAGATAGCAAGTCGCAATTATAATATCAGCGAGTGAAACTCAAAAAAAAAGACGGAAAAAAGTCGTTCAACGTGAGGTCGCCTGCTATGCTGCATGCAGTGACTCCGAAGATGCGCTCGATCTCATTTACATCTTGTTCCTTATATATATTAAAACATTTCATACTGATAAACCGGTAGATCTCTTTTTGGAATATTTGTTGGCCCTGAAAAACTATTAAACTAGGTACGCAGTTTAAGATCCACTATTTGAAGATATTTCTTTCAATAATTGTGTTCGACGTTGTCTTTGGTTAAAATGTTGTTTGATATAATTATATCATTGCACACCGACACTAGCGTTATTCCGCAATTCATTTTGAAGCTTTAATTTCCTATGGAAAGAATGGCCCTGAATTTGTAAAGAGAGCTGTACCTTCGACATCAAAATACAAACTTCAGTTTCCATTATAATGATAATGACAAGGAGAATTCACTGAGTTCACCTTGGGTTCCAACATAAACGAGGCCATAACAGTTTTGGGAGTTGGGTAAAGAAAATAATCATTTTGTTGTTATTTGAGAAAGCACCATCCATTTTTTTTTTTACTTGGAATGTGACATCTTTTCGGCAACTACTTTGAAAGATACGACATTAGGCCAGAAAAAAAATGAAAAAAGCTGTTCAACCTACCCATATATGTTTTTCTGGTGATGGGCAATATATCCTCATGCGGGATTCGCATTTTTTTTTTTCAAAATTAAGAATATTTCTTTATATTTTCTGAATAGTACATGTAATAATATACATTTGAGTCTATTCCAACTTATTATATAATATCTTATACAGTGATTTACTTGGCTCTGATGTTGCATACAAGCATGAATTGAGATTAAATATCCAATGTGCACTAAAAAGAATTGAACAAAAGTTTACGACCATTAGGCCATCAAAAGTCTGAAAGTCTTGAATGTTTTGCTCTTTATTCGGGAAATTAAACTTCAGGAGAAGTCATTTACCATGTGCACATCTGCATAATATCGTTCAGCTTTGCCACAACAAAATACACTTTCAGATAATATGTAATACATAGCATAACTGTTTCAATTCTGGTATTTTATTATGTCTATGGTTTGATATTTTATGCCTCTAAATTGCCTCCTACACTGTCTTATTTTCAATTTTTTTCACCTTTGGAGTTGTCTCCTTCCAATGCATCATTGTACCATATGATTTTATATCTCCACTGTAGTGTAGGTGACAGAAGCCTGAGAAGGGGTGGCTAAAATAATGTTTGAGTTACAATTGGCGGGGCTTAACACTTTTTGAGAAGAGAGGGTGCGAGGAACTACACCATTTGTTTAACCGTAAATTGTGCACATTTCCTAACTGTAGCTATGCAGACAAATTGCATGAGATAGTATCAAGATGACTGAATAAGTTCTATCTAAACTGGACCTGAAATATTTTGCTGTCAATATATATAGTTTGTTTTATCCTTGTCAAGCATTGTGAAATCGACCTACTTACCCAATGTGATGGGTTAGGTTACCCGTTGACAAGCATTTTTTTTATTTTTTCTGACCTTACATATGATATTTAATTGCGTATGCTAAAATATATATTATGTAAATTGCACGCAAATTTATGTAAATTAGCACTTTTCTAAATTTTAAATGCATGATTGCACCAAGACAAAGTTCTGCCCCCCTTGCACTTTGGTCAGGCTACGGCCCTGAAGTCGTTCGTGCCTTTTTTTGCTACGCTTCATCTAAAACAAAGTCGTCGCCTCGCTCCGTAGCACTGAATACTAATGCCTACCGATAGGAACTGCGAGTGCCGAAGGCACGAACGGCACTCGCTGTTCAATCAGTACGTGGTTATAGTATTGCTCCGGATCGGAGCGAGGCGACGACTTTTAACCGTACGGTAGATAAAACGTAGCAAAAACGGCACGAACGACTGTCGACAGTCTAGCATGCTGTGTGTCAAATGATAAGTAAGGTATTTGGCTGCTAGAAATGTTTCCCTGGATTACACGGACGATCCCGGTAGTGAACCCCGTCACGCATCAGTTAGTATTTGTGAACTACTGATGCATCAGTAGTTCACAAATACTAACTCCAGCACTAAAATAGACGATGACAACAGTTGTAGCATCGAAATCGCAGGCGCCCATCTCCGTGAAAACAAAAGATAAAAAAGATGCGAATTATGAGGGCGCCATGACATTTCCTCCTTCAAGATGGCGACTGCCAGCACAGTTTTCTCAGGTTTCGTCGATAAAGTAGCTTTTATGAATAAGGTAAGATTTAAAAAAGTTCTAGACCCAGGGGAAATTAAAAGAGAAGAATGTTGGACTATGAACCGACTTTACAATGGATATGCATTTGTGTGGCGAGGGAGTTACTGTTAGCGTTAGGGTTACATACATAGAAATAGATAGCTTGCAACTTGCAAGTTGCAGACGGAGTCATTCGGAACTCGATTCTGACAATTGTCCTGAGGAACATAGTCAGTATCACACCCCGTACACCGTATGCAAGCAGGACTAATAGCGATACAATTAGGAAGGAATACAACAATATGATTATGAACGCTCAGGGGTCCTACTAATTACTGCCCGGGACTGCCCGGGAGCAAACTGGTGGCCAAGTGGCATTCAAAAGTCAATATTTATGTGCATTGGCCCACTTCGAATATATATTGACCAACATTTAGTGGATTCAAGCCCCTGATTGCTGCTTTTCCAGTCTTACATTTTCTAGCGTGTTACAGACATTGCATGGCTACCACACATATTACTGCCCGGGACACATAGTCCTGTTTGCAGACAGAGTAAGACGGGACTCTTTCTGACAACTCCCTTTCCCTCTTGTAAGTTCTAGGGACATTCTCGGAATCACGTCCGATACTCTGTCTGCAAGCAGGACTAAGCACTTGTGATATAGCTTCTCCTGCTTGCAGACGGATTAATTCGAGACTCAGTTCTCACAATTGTCCCCCCGGCCTGTTACGGTGTTGAGGGACACATATCAGTAACTAGTCCTGTACACATCGTCTGCAAGCAAGACTAGGATATAGCACAACCCTAGCCTGTTTTACTGTGCTGACTGTGACTCCGATAGCTATAGCTGTGAGAAGACAACAGCTATGGTAGTCACAGTCAGTGTCATAAACAGGCTAGAATGACACTAAAACTGCCTGAAGAATGTGTATCTTCTGCAATGAGCGTACATGTATTGTGTTCGGAAATGAAAAAAAAAACAATATATCTAAGCATAGTTCTCTCTATTTTATAGTTACCGTGTTGTATCATCACCCACAGGGGAAGATATGCTTCACTACATGCACTGTAGTATTTTCAAGGCAAAAAAAATCTGCTGTGGCTGGAACAAACACAGTATGATATATTCTCACATGTTTGCTGCATTCTAACATTCCAAGTACACCTCAATGGCTTGGAATTTGTCATTTTTGTTTACAAATATTTACATTTTTTTTTGTTTATTGTTTACTATTACAGGTTTTTTTTCTTCCTAATTTCCCTGCAAGGTTCCATGTAATAAAGTATTGAATTGAATAGCTGGTGGTTTTTTTTGTTGGTTTTGATAAATGCATCTCTTTTAATGGTAAGAGGGGAGAAGGAGGGGTCATCGGTTGAGGGCGCTCTGTACAACTAACTCATAAATAATTAATAAGGTAATGATAGCAAAGCTGGTTTATTCAAGCCAACAAAAGAACAGTTAAAATTGATTTAGAGAAAACCCCACAACACCAACCTTTTCAAATCATTACTTTATTACATGGCACCTTGTAGCACACAAAAAAGTAAAAGTAAACAATAAGAAAAAATATTTGTAAACAAATATGGCAAATTCCAATAGGGAACTTGCAAACCTGCCATGTTGAATGTTGTATCATGGGAAATGTGATAATAAATACTAGTCAATTAGCAATGTAAACAATGCTGATACATTGTAACCACAAATAATCAATTCATAGTCACACTGACCATTGTGGGAGGTTTATTTTATCGGTAGCTCCAGATTGGGTATTACGATAACCACAGATAGTCCCATAGTCCTTTGCGTCTGAGCGTGCTCAGTCTGGATTGCAAGTTCCCTATTGCCCCAAGCCTGTGTATCAACTTGAAAAAAGAGACCAAAGGGTGTGGTGTATGAAGGCATTCATTATTTTCCTCTTTTACTACACAGCTGCCTATATTACTGAAAGCAACTTCTGATGACAATAATCCAACTCCAGGCTACATGTACCAAGAGATTACGAGTATCCTTTATAGAGTGTGTAATATAGACTGCAAGATACGTCGAGTCGTTCCGCCCTCGCCGCCCTCCATGCCCTCCTCTCAGGAGGGGTTGACCCGATGTGTGAAGGTGCCCCCCGTCACGGCGTACCTTACAGACTAATCATAATACTGTAGACCTAGAAATTTTCACCACTAGAAAATTGTGTTGTTATATTACTACAATCTTCAACTAGTTCTCAAAGACTAATTTTTACTAATTACCAAAATGGGTACATTGTGTCAGGCTATATACAAAGAGGTATTTTAGTCACTACTTTTTTTTTTTTTTTGCATTTTTCTTTTCCAGCGAAATAAGCGAAAATAAGTCTTGAGTGTAAGTAAATGTCCAGCATTACGGTATTCCTTCCATGTTTTCCTTTATTTAGTTAAGAGTTTATAGAAAATATGACACAAGCATCAGTAACATTAGACAATATCATAAGAAGGTGAAACAAGTTATTAACCCATTTGGCATGCTGTTTTAGTGGAGATAACTATTATTATTTTCAGAGATAATGTTTTCAATGTAAGTTTGAAAGAGATGATAATTAAATGCAGATAGAGAGACCATTGGTGTTATTTGACATGGGGGAAAAATGAAAGTTAGGTACTGTACAATACAAATCTGTTTCTCAGTTAGGGTTCACAAGATTGACGAAGAGGTCTTCAGGTTTTTTTTAAATTATTTTTTTAAAGGGCCATGTTTCAATCCTAGGTCATCACATTAGGTTAGCGTAATAGAATTTACATTGGATTATTCTTTTGTTCCGTACCAACTTTTTCTATGTCTCTGCCAAACAACTGTTTTTCACACCTGGATTTTAATCGTAATCTGAACTGGGCCTTTAATGAGACATATTATTACATGTATATCAAATACTATTAAAGTAAATAGATGGTTAACAGTTAAGAAAACTACCATTCTAAAAAAAAAGTAAATAGGATCAACACACGTACAAACTGTGAAACACTAACACCCACCACAAATGCATACACACAAGTACACACTCACACGCATGCATGCACGCATGCATGCACGCACACGTGCACGCACACACACACACACACGTACACACACACACACACATACACACACACACACACACACACACACACACACACACACACACACACACACACACACACACACAGAGTTTCAAATATCTAGGGTAACTGGTCTTGACCTTAACAGTGTATTCATAGATATTTCCTTTGAGTCAAATGGATACTGTCAGTGTCTTCTTGACTACTTGGTTGACAGACTGGAAAAGAAATCATTTCATGTCAAATTGAAGGCAAGTGATAATTTCAGATAAACATATCATAGAACACAGTTCTCACAACTTACCATTGGCACACACACACACACACACACACACACACATACACACACACACACACATACACATACATACACACACATACACACACAGACACACACACATATACATACAGTTCTCACAAGTTACCATTGAGACACACAGTTCTCACATCTTACCATTGACACACACACACATACACACACAGTCACATACACACACACACACACATATACATACAGTTCTCACAAGTTACCATTGAGACACACAGTTCTCACAACTTATTGACTAAAGTGATGCTGTAAGAAGTTTGTTTGACATTGAAGTCATGTGCCGTTACACTGTAGATGTAAGCATCAAAATCATAACTGTCTTTTAAACATAATAAAAATACAGCTCACTGCATTCACTGTATGCAAAGTAGTGATTTGTTTGTGTCCATATCGAATGTACTCACAATTTGTACACTGACTTACTGGGCCCATATCATATGTATTGTCAGCGTTATACTTCATTTTGAATGTTCACTTTTTGTATAATATTAGGTACTAAGAATCATAAAACACGTTGTTGTTAATGGAAATCAGATGTTTACACTTGGCCTCAGAAGATCAGCCAAAGGAATCAAGGATGCAACCAGTAAGTTATTTTTCACACAATGTTATTGCAGATTTTTAGATAAGTCAATGTAAATGAGTCGGTAGTCGGCAAACATGTAGAACAGTGCATCATCTGTACAATATATAGACATTTGTATTCAAATTTAGGATTTAGGTCAGGGTTAGGATTAGGTCAGCTGTGATAGAAATGAGATTTAACCTTAGTGTAAACTTGCCGTGTATCGTCTGCAATGAGTAGACACATTTTGCATGGCAACAAAATAGCTCCACTGTTCATACAATTTGCAAGGAAACCATTCAAAATGAATCACATTGTCATGATATGTAGTCATGATATTTGAATGGTTTGAGTGGTTGGCTTGGAATCTTCAAGTTGCTGGTTTCAGCCTTGTCACTCCAATATATTTCTAAATGGATAAAAGTCCTTGGACAAGATGTTAACCACAATTGTACCCAAGTCAAAGCGGATATTCTTAAGTAAATGACAAGTGAGTCATTTATGCAATTATTTCATGTATTTGAATTACTTTGACAGACTTCACTGGTCCACCAGATCCATTACATGGCAACAGTCCATACATTGCTGTCAGGAAAGCCGCAGAGGTAACACAAAAAATTATCTTACAATTAGAATATGCAAAGTAATATGGATATTACACCTAACCCCCCCCCCAAAAAAAAAACAAAAAACAAACAAAACAAAAACAAAACAAAACAAAACAAAAAAAAAATACAAAAAAAAAACAAAGACAAAAAAACAAACAAAAAACATACACACAAACACAAACACACACACACACACACACACACACACACACACACACACACACACAATATTTTCTTCATTTGGCACTGATCCATCAACGCAGTCCAAACATTTGCATCATGTTGCTGCTTATATAAGTGTTACTGAATGATTGCCATATATAGTGTGAAAAGTTACTTTCCCTCAATATTCCATTATTCAAGTCACTGATCATAATCTACTAGTTGAGAAAAGACTAGTATCATTCTCGAGACTCATTCTAAGAAAAATTTATTTTCCCAGGAATTATCTGAGATTCTATTTGATACTGAAAGAAAAGGCAAACAAAGTCAGGATTCACAGACATCTCTTTCTGGTGAGTTTAATAACATTGTTGTCACTATAGTGGAATAGTTGGTTCTTTTTTCACTTGTGCTTCTATTTACTACTACATACTTGTTTGGGTTTACGAAATCCACCACTACAGAATATTACATTCATTTTAATTGTAGTGAGTAACGGAAGTTTACGCTAGGTGCTCTAGTCAGTAACTCATCAATGCTGGCAACGACTCCTGAGAGACCACAGCAAGTCTCACAAATGTATACACCATTACACCACACTGTATTTTGAACAACAGTGTCTGTGAGAATACATTGTTACCATCACACCACACTGCATTTTAACCAAACTCTCTGTGAGAATACAGTGTTGCCGTCACAGCACACTGCAATTTGACCAAAATGTTTGTGGGAGTAAGGTATTACCATTGCACCACACTACATGAAGGAGGCAATGTGCTTTAAAAAAATCAGTGTGTTGCTAAAAAGGAAAGGAGAAACATGTGACATCATCAAAACTTGAATTTTCCTTTTAATATGTGTCACATGATGAGGACTAACTATCACTGTAAATGGAGTTAGCATTGATACATACATTTTAATTCCTCAGTACCTGCAATAGCTTTTTACATCGTACTAGAGGGTCAAAATGGAACGAGAAGGTCGACTTCTTCTCACGCACACCTATACTATAGTAATGCATGTGAAGTGTGTGGAGCAGAAGTTATGGTGTCGACCAAGAAATCAAATGTTCGTTATTTTTATGATGCACCAAGGTAGTAATATTCTATTTCAGATACTGAGAATTTGTCAGTTGTTCACATATCCTATAAAAGATTTCAAAAAAGTTGATTTCTGCTAATTTTTTTTTTTTTTTTTTTTTTGGGGGGGGGGGGGGTTAGTCTGGCCAAAAAGCAAAGTATAACAGACTTGCATAGAGATATAATTTGAACTCTTCTAACTTTTTCTAAATCTTCTTTATTCATGATCAGTAGCTCCAGGCATTGGATCAAGTGGAAACTTATCAACAACAAGAATGGAAGGATTTGGTAATACAGTTGATGCTCCAAAAAGTAAGACTTACATTTATTAGCACAACTGAACTGGTTTCAAAGTTAGTCTCCAAGTTTACTTCACTTTAATACGGAAGTGTACAGTGAAGTACTCAACGGTTGGATACTGATCATAAGCAGTCAATGGATTTGTATGAATGAAGAGACATTCAACTTTACACAAGGAGTTGTCTGCTTTTCCGTGACTAAATCTTACTTTCTTTTCAGAGGTATATGATCACCAATTTTGTGGTTGAATAAGTCCTTGTAAATACCTGCAAATTGTGAAAGAATGCATATGTTCAAAGTAGAATTACTCATTTTTGTGGCAGCCATATTTTTCAAAAATATAATGGACTAGCTAGTATTTCCAGATAATACAACTACTAAATGTGTGCACATTGGTGTTTACTGCTGATATTATCTCTAAGTTTTAGTGTAACTTCAACAATGTCTGTCACTGTTGTAGCAAATGTAGACACAAAAATGGAAACCAAAACCATCGTCGCAAACCACGGCCTGTTTTACGGCAACGTTCTTAATGAGCCTCCCACATATTTGAAAATGTAGTGGTAGAAATAATAAATGGCTTGCGTGAATGGTAATCTATCGAAATCTGTGTAAACATGTTTGTTCTTGAATTTTGTCAAAAAAGCTGTAACGGTTTGTGTTAATAGTGATAGACTTTGTTATTTGAAATGGAAGAACTCATCACACAGGTAGGTAGTTTTAGTACAGCTTGTGATGGGAAAACTTAGTAGCTTGGTAGAATTGTGTTGTAAAGTTAAAAGTTATTTTTTTTACAACAGAAACATTCAGTGAATCAGTGCTTGAGAACATAAAAGATTTTGCTGAGAATATGATGGATCCCTATGCATTAGTAGCATCTAAGACCCAAGATGAGAAGTTAAGGGAATACCAACTCATAGAAGACATCGACAATGAAAGTAGTAATGTATCAACAGCACCAAAATACACATTGTCAAGTAAAGGAGAATATAAGGCTGTTGATGTCACCCAGACTTCAGTGCCAAGTAATCCAGATGTACAGAGAGTTCAACAAAGTGGAAAGCTGAGTTCAAGTAAATACACAAGAATTTGTTATTTGGGCAGAAAGATATACATTTTATATATTGTTGCTTTTGTGAGCACAAATCAGTGAAAAATATAACTCTGGTAGTGGAGCAAGTGGGTGATAGTGGTTCCTCTGTTGTGCAATTCTAATCACCCTGTGATCAAGATAGTGTAAACATTGGAAGTCCCAAAACAGCTACACTGCAAGTTCATGGAACTCTGTCAATGAAACTCTGCAATGCCTCCCTACTGAGACTATAATTACCACCAATGTCCATTCAATAGCTTATCACTGTTGTATCAACAAGTTGCAACAATAGTTTTAATTTGTGTTTATGTTAGAAAACCGACGGCTCAATTACCAGAGTAATAATAAGTGTATAACATGGATGAGTACAGTAATTGATTCTATTCAATTTAGATTACATACCAGGTAAAGGTTGAGGTAGACGATAAGATGAAACCTGTGTGTTACTGATAATTTATTCTTGTAAATTCAGATTTATTTACGACTAGATAGGATTCCATATATGTGATACTAAGTTGAGATTCTTGTAATTCAGATTACAAACCAGGTAAAGCTGGAGGTGGCTGGGAAGAAGAAAGAGATGGAAGCAATGGAAGAACATCGAATGGTAGTGAACAAAAGAGTAAAGATAGTACAGATCTAGCAGAAAAGTAAGTTTTCTTAAGTATTGATTTATATTATAGATGAGAAATAGTTTACACCAGGCAAACATAGCACATGCAGGCGCCGTGTGAGTAATCGCCCCCGACTATTCAAGTCATTACTCCAGGAGTCCCCCCAAATTCAGACTCGCAGTGTAAGGGAGACATGCCTGAGTGATACAGCCTACCCAACAAGTCTGTAGAACACTCATCTTGTGTTTTCGTCAGTCACAAAAAATACCCTGTCTACAGTGGGATTCGAACCCATGACCCCCCTGACTGCTAATCCTGAGCTCTAATGACGAGCCAGCCATATGTTTATTTGACCTTTTAACCTTCTGGGTCAAAGTTTAAAAATCAAATAAAGTACATCCATTTTATCCATGATTAGTTACACGAGCCCCCCCCCCCCCCTCCCCCCCCCCCCCCTTGTGTCTTCTATGGATATATTGTTGACATGATTGTATTGTTTTTTTCATAATCCCCTCATAGACTTGAATCTGTATCTGTCACCGATTGGTCTCAAGAAACACAGCTTGTCGAAGAGATCACTTCACCAGGGGGTGTCAAACCTATTCCATCAAGAGATGCTCTCACAAAATTTACAAAGAGGTATGGTGTCCTCAGTAATGTGCATTTTATCTACTTTACTTGACTTATATAAATACTGAGAAAGGGCATAAAGCAGGTAGTTCCATAGCATGTCATTTATGTCTTATCTCTCTCTCATGTTTTGTCACAGGAGTGCAACTCTCAACTGCGTTAAAATAGTGGAGTTACTAAATGACAAACTGACCGACCCATCAAGCCAAGTTCAGTTGGTAAGGAACTCCTAATATTACTACTCACTTAGTTGATACAATGATTCTTATTATTATTATCCCCCATTGGGCAAAGCCAGAAGGGGATACTTAGATAATATTATTCCCAATATTTTTCTTCCTTCAGCCAAGGAAAATATAAGTGACCTGAGAGGCCTTTGTCACTACAGGTTAGTAGACAAGTAGTGACAACCCTTAGGTCACAACGATTTTGGGGCATAGTGTAATTATACCATCGCCACTAACATTTTTAAAAGATTGGGCAAGTAATGGCAATTTTGAATATTTTGAGTCATATTTTGAACACAGCAGAACCAGCTGTGACATAGACACGTGTTGTTGTGACATAGACACGTGTTGTTGTGACATAGACACGTGTTTGTTGTGACATAGACACATGTTGTTGTGACATAGATGCGTGTTGTTGTGACATAGACACGCATTGTCGTGACATAGACACCATTTTTGTGACGTAGAACGAGAGTATACATTCCATATTTTTTGTTCAACTTGATTCGTACATGGTATAATTTGCTTATGGACAAAGCCAGAAGGGGATACTACAGAAGGTTCCTTGTGTCCATTCGTCCATTTTCAGCGTATCTCTGACATGTTTCATGGGTATCATGTGCTTTGTGATATTTGAATGTGGCTGATATCATTTACATAGGTAACATTAGAAGCATGAATTAACCTGAAGTACATTTAACTTTTGACTGAAGGATGGCCATATTTATGTGAAAAAATATGCTTTGATCATACACTATTTGTATGAGGACGTTTATGTCTTTGACAAAGACTTGTTTCTAACCAAATCCCATGGCTTCAAATTACTTGGCCGGGAAAAGTATGTCAAGCTGTTACTAGTGTAATTTAGATGTTCTTCCCCTATAATTATCTTTGTTCAGCCATGGAAAATACTGGTGACCTAAGGGGCCTTGTCACTTTGAGTCGCCAGGTGAGTAGTGATAAACCCCCTAAGGTCATGAGTATTTTCTGGTTGAATGAAGAAATATATTGGAGAATGACATAATTATACCACCACCACTAGTAATATCAAAGAAAAATTGGGGGAAATAATGGCAATTTTGAACGTTTTTGACTCATGATATTTTGGACACAGCAGAACCAGTGACGTAGGCATGTGTAGTCCTGACATGGACTTGCGTTGTCGTGGTGTAGATAGAATGACCATGAGTATATATTCCATATTTTTGGCTTATGCATGGTATAATATAGAATGCACTGTCAGTTATAGAAGATAACGTAGTGACAAGATTAATGTTTTCTTTTCTCTCACAATAGAAATCTCTGTGTGTTCTTGAATACCTACTGAAAGCAGACCTAGTCAGTACGGAGGACATGTCATCGTGTTTGAAGACTAACTTACAACGTCTAAGCCAAGGATCACAAGGTTCAGCACTAACTAAAGCTAAAAAGGTATAAGTGATTTTGGTTGAGTTGTTAAACAAACAGTCAAAGTTGCTTGTTGTATTGTTCTCATAAGCTCTGCCTAATCAATCAATCAATGAATCAATCAATCAAATCAAATCAATCAATCAATCAATCAATCAATCAAATGAATTTGTTTAGTGCCAAAATTCCAATACGATGTAATGTTCTATGGCGCTGAACAGGAACAATAGTAGATCAGTGTAAAAAGTTGGAGAAAGCTGTTGCAAACGGATGTGTCTTGATGTCCTTCTTGAATTTATCGACAGTTGACGAAGAACAAAGTTCAAGTGGTATATTGCCTAATATTGCCTTACGAAGGGAAACATTGAAAATGACATAATTACAATTTCCGGACTATGTTGAAAAAAATAAACCTGTTAACATCTGATATATCATGAAAATGAGAACATATCACGAAAAAGACTTGTACCAGGTGCATGTACTTTGTTACAAATTCTTATGTCTGTGTACGTGTGCCATTGAATACCTAAGGAAAATTTTGTATGGTAAAATTTGACGATAGAGAAAGACTTCTATATGTAATAAATTGTCCTTTTTCTTTCTCATTAACTTGTTCTAACAATCTGATTAAAATCCGATGTGGTAAAAGCAGCCGATTCCTTTAGTTACCTCTATTTCCATCGCTTAATTTGTTTTCGATTTTGCTGTCCTGGGTGATCAACGTCCGTGGGAAGGTGGCAATCATTCCTGGAACTAAATCGAAAAACAAATGACACTAAGCAATGGAAATAGAGGTAAGTAAAGCAATTGAGCCACTTTCACCACATCGTATTTTAATCAGACTGCCTAACAATGTGCAACATATTCTTTCTTCCATAAGATTCTTCGTCAACTCGAGAGCATGGAGAAGACAGCTGTATCTGTTCCCTGTGCTATACATAGTCAAAGCAGTAATGGAATATTTGTACCAGATTTATGTACTCCCTGTACAATACCACTTAATACACATAATGATGACATACTGGTACCAGATTTATCAAGTCAAGAATTTGATGCTTCAAGTCGCAGTACATCAAGTGAATCTTTTGTTACCTTGGCAACAGATCATACGGAAACAGAGGCACAGTATATGTCGATGCCAGTAGTGCCTGACAGTACTGTTCAAATTTCTACAAAACTTTTCAGTGGAATGAATTTGCAAAACTCTGCTAAAACAGAGCATGTACCTGTTAATGATCAATGCAGAAATTTGTCACAATCAACTGACTTTTCACTTTTAGGTAATACTTTTGAGACTGCGTATGTTGACGAAAATAACAGACCTGCGAAACAGGTAAATAAAGATGCTATGCCAGTAACTGTAGAAAAACACTCGGATATGCACACGTACAAAAACATGAAATGTCTATCTAAAGAGGATGAAACAAACAGGACACAAAATCAGAACCCTCTGATGTCTCGAACTGCTAATATGAATGATTTATTAACATCTATGGGTATGATAGACATTGTTGAGAGTAGTTCATCGTTATACAAAGGACAAAAGAAAACTTCAACGTCATCCATACAAAGTCAGTCTCAAATGACAACACCACAACCACCAAGTGTGACTGAAGCAAGACCACAGAATCATCAAATATTAGCTGTAAGTACCCATATTATTTGATACAAAGTATTTGCTTGAAGGACTGCACTGTGGTTATTTGTTCTTACTTTTTTGTTTTATTTTGTTGCCATTTAAACTAGTACATGTTGAACAATGCATAACAACATTCATCATGTACCAGTACCTGTCATTAATTTCTTGATGGCATGCATTGGGAAATATCACTTCTGATACGAGACGTTAAACGTCATGATATTCACGTGAGATGTCATAAATTGCTTATTACCCGATATCACCTCTTTGTTTAGTATTGCCATTTATGAATCATGCCATTTTCATGGACATTGGCACTCACAGTGATATGATGAATAAAGAGGTGATAATTAATAACTTCATAAACATGCTCTTACTAAAAGTTCGCATATGACCTGTTAATGACATGATGACATAATTTGCACCAAAAAATTCAAAGTTTCATTTAACCAAGCCCCCCACCCCCCTCCCCTTGTGTCAAACTGAAATGTTCATGACATATGGCATAATTGACCCCAGCAACTACGAACACAGCTTTTAGTAACATCCAAGTGGCATTACACTTCGTAAAGATAACTATTATTGGATAGGCAAGTGAATAACATTCAAAAATGTATGCAAATATGCCTAGCAACAAGACCACCCCCCATAGTATTAGCCAAATGATGGGTGTATGTCGTGAAGACAACAACATGGATGGGTAGGCAAGTGGATAAAAATTCCAAAAATGTAAGCAAATATGCCTAGCAACAAAAACTACCCCACAGCATATAGCCAAATAATGGATGTATGTTGTGAAGACAACAACAGGGATGGGTAGGCAAGTGGTTAATATTCCAAAAATAGACATGTACACATACCAAGCAACAACTCCATACCCACTGATCAAACCCTTGGAAAAATACATCTCCAATCATTGCACTACAGTGCCATTTTTTTTTAGTTTTTAAGTCTGATTTTTGGCTTTGCACAAAGATATTTACATGTCAGGAAATCTGTGCAAAGACTTTCGATCAAGTAATAAAAAAAAGTAATCTTACTGACCACTTTTATTTTGCAGGCCTATCCACAATTGTCAAATGCCAAGCTGAGTGCCAATTCTACAATACCAGTAAGACCACAACAATGCCAGAAAGGATCATTCTCATTTATGACTTCCGAGACTGACAAAACAACAAAGAGTTCAGATGCCTTCAATTTTGTACAGGATGCCATGAAAGCCAGTAAAAAGTAAATTAACATGAGGTGCGATGATGTGACGGAAATGTCATTGTGAACTAGCTGTCCAGCGTTGTTTAATTCCACTTGCGAATTTTGAAAACACTGTGGTGATTTTCATGTGTGTGGTAATATGCTCCGATGTCACCAATAAATACAATTATCCTACAGTTTATTTTCCAATCAGAAATGTCCTTTTATACCAGTCACTTTGGAGTACAAGAAAATATATAACAGTAAATTTACTGTATCTTAATAGCCATGCCAGGCAGACAAACAAGAATGTGCGACTGGTTAATCAAGTGGTTCACTGCAGCTCAACAGAGTAATTACAAATGCCTACATCAGACCGTGGAGCACGGAATCTGACACAAAAACAAATGAATTGGATTAATAACACTTTGTTCAACATGTTAGAAGTACAGAAACTTGTATTACATTTCATGGTTTGATAAGTATAGTTTTATGGCCTCTTTATGTGTACATGAAATGCCAGAGAACTGGAGATTTGTTTGTGAATGTGAACTATTATGTAAAGTGGTCATAAAACTGTTATCAAATGATGGAATGAAATACAAGTCTCTGTACTTCTAACATGCTGTGCCAAGTGTTATTAATCCAATTAATTTGGTTACTTTCCCTGTTCGTATCACCTTCCGTTCATCCAAGGTCTGATGTCAGCAGTTGTCATAACAATATACACACAGCTGAAGCAGATAAAATTGAATGATGTAAGATTACAAGATTTGACATATAAAACATAATTGAGTTTGCCAAGGCCCAATAAGCTACATCCTACTAAGGATGTGCCAGTCACCTGCACTTTGGGGCTTCTATACTCAGCACGTACAAATGTTCACAGACTCCATGCACAAACTAGATACAGTATACTCAGCTCTCCATAATCAGGCACGAAGACAATTAAACAAAGTTAGGGCGTGGACATAAGGTAACAATGCATACTCGCATTAAAAATTTCCCCAACAAACTACATAAACAACAAATAGACACTGCCATGTTGAATCTTGAAATGGAAGCCCACATAACAATAAATCATGGTATTGGGAAATGTGTTGAAGACCCAGTCAGATTTAGGCAAGCTACAAAATAATTTTAGTGTCTTCAATTGTCATGATTCAAGATGGCTATCTTCATAATGGAATGTTGTCCTCAGCTCAGAGCCAGTTCTTTAGAATTACTTGATATAATTATGAAACATTAATGCCTCATCAACTCCCATTGGCCTTTGTTTTTGCACACTAAGGTCTGTGTGACACACACACACACACATTTACCTGCTGTTATTGGCATTTACTAGTAAGTGATATAATTTGGTGTAGAATGTATGTATAAAGATATTGCCTGCTGTTAACATTCACACATTCACACCAAAATTTTACCCAGTGTAAGTGTCATTAATAAGTGAATACAATTAAATGTATATACCAAGATATTACTTAGGCGTGTTGTGCATGCCATACAGTTCTAGGTGAATATACCAAGATATTACCTGTTGTGCATGCCATACAGTTAGGTGAATATACTAAGATATTACCTGTTGTTCATGCCATACAGTTCTAGGTGAATATACCAAGATATTACCTGTTGTGCATGCCATACAGTTAGGTGAATATACTAAGATATTACCTGTTGTTCATGCCATACAGTTAGGTGAATATACCAAGATATTACCTGTTGTTCATGCCATACAGTTAGGTGAATATACCAAGATATTACCTGTTGTTCATGCCATACAGTTAGGTGAATATACTAAGATATTACCTGTTGTTCATGCCATACAGTTAGGTGAATATACCAAGATATTACCTGTTGTGCATGCCATACAGTTAGGTGAATATACTAAGATATTACCTGTTGTTCATGCCATACAGTTGGGTGAATATACTAAGATATTACCTGTTGTTCATGCCATACAGTTCTAGGTGAATATACCAAGATATTACCTGTTGTGCATGCCATACAGTTAGGTGAATATACTAAGATATTACCTGTTGTTCATGCCATACAGTTAGGTGAATATACTAAGATATTACCTGTTGTTCATGCCATACAGTTAGGTGAATATACTAAGATATTACCTGTTGTTCATGCCATACAGTTAGGTGAATATACCAAGATATTACCTGTTGTTCATGCCATACAGTTAGGTGAATATACCAAGATATTACCTGTTGTTCATGCCATACAGTTAGGTGAATATACTAAGATATTACCTGTTGTGCATGCCATACAGTTCTAGGTGAATATACCAAGATATTACCTGTTGTGCATGCCATACAGTTAGGTGAATATACCAAGATATTACCTGTTGTTCATGCCATACAGTTAGGTGAATATACCAAGATATTACCTGTTGTGCATGCCATACAGTTAGGTGAATATACCAAGATATTACCTGTTGTTCATGCCATACAGTTAGGTGAATATATCAAGATATTACCTAGACCTGCCATATAGTTAGGTGAATATACTAAGATATTACCTGCTGTTAACGTCATTTTAAGCAAAATGTTGAACAGATGTAGATATCGATTTGCAAGATATTACCTGTTGTCAATATAATTTCAAATATAATTTGGTACATGTACCAAGATAATACCTGCTAATATCATTCAGATGGAGCAATCAATGTAACCAATATTAAGGGATATACACTGCATTGTGTATGTTATTTTGCATTCTGATAATATGTGTTAGCCTTGAATCCAGGCAATCTGGGATTTTGAATTCTCTCGGCAAAATTCTAAATCTCTGATCGCCTGGTTTCTAGGCAGGAACAACAATCTGAATGTTTACTATTTTGTACTTTCAGAAGGATTTCAGCTTACCCCTAGAATTTATATAATGCACTGTCAATCTTTCTGAATGTGAAACTAATATCTGTTTTGTTACTAGGCAAGGCATATCTGTACATTCTTTGTTTCATTTTGATATCTAGCTGTATTTACATTTCATGTGTTGTCCTTGGTCTTCACAGGAGGATCATTTTCAATATCTTCAGCTGATTTTTTTTTATTCATCACAGAATAATATGTACATAATATTGGTTTATTGTTCTATTACTGTTGTCCAAATGAACTTTCTATGCATGTTTTGCAGCAATAAATGTTTAACATTATGAAATGCTGATTTTACTCTGGACATTTTACGATTCAATATTCCATCATGAAGTTAGATTGCAGTGTCCACCGTTTTGTGAAGAGAATCTATGTCACTAAGGGACGATCACACAATGTCACACAAACTCAAGAAGTGATCTTCATTCATGTGTCTTCCAACCGGGCTCACAACTGTATGCCATTGTTTGCGATGTTAAGTTTAATAGGACGGTATGATGTCATGCATTCTCAGAATGACCACAAGAGGGCAGGTCAAAATCAGCAATTATATGGCGATCTACACGAACTTGAAAAATTGAACATTAACATAAATCAAAAGTTATACATATGATAATTACATGTAATAAGTGGTATAAATCAGTAGTCAAAACATTTCATCAATCAGAACAAGTCAACTTGTTCTTTTGGTGGCCTTTACATTGTAAACACATACATCATTAGCTATTCATACACCTCCTCGCCCTCACATCCTCAGCTTGTTTTGAGACCATTTTCAAAACAGATAACATATTGAAAATTCTCGCCCAATAGCCTTGTTCATCAGTGTGCAGTCCTCTCAACCATGGCAACTAGTCAGACTATTATTATTCAAATGAAGTCATTACATGTATGTAAATGTACACAAGTTACCGAGATGCAACACAGGAAGTTTATGTGTAATAATTTACATGTTATTAACATATATTTATGTGAAATTAACATATGGAGGTTTTGATAACGACTTTTAAGGGTGTGGCTACCTGAATCGTTTTGAAAATGGTCGTGAGACTAGCTGACGATGGAGGGCTAGGAGGTACGACCAGCTAACAATGTATCCCACCCAACAGCATAGGGTACACGCATACACAAACTTCACCATGCCTAGAGCTCTACTGTAGCCTCAGTTCAGTTATTCTAACAAGAATGATTATCAGACAACTGTATGGTTGTTGTTAAAGATTTAATTCAATATCACCACTCTCTGCTTTACAATCATTTATAACAATACATACTAGGGAAATAAACAAGAAATGGGAATCCCATGCACAACAAATTGTTAAGAAACACAGCAATACAGTATAATCCATGTCTGTCGTGGGGGCGACAGAGATGTTATGTCACTCCACTAGGACAGTTGTCAATCATTCATGGACTTCTTTATCATATAACACAAATCCATACCAAATTACTACCAATGATATACTCGGTTACGCTCATGTTCTGAAATGAAACATTTACAAGCTTGTTAGCACTTGTCCAGGCAATTACAGGATTGGCCAAACAGAATAAATGTATATTGAATGTTTACTGTAGATAGATGGAGCTGAAGCTGAAAAAAAAGATGTTTATGATGAGTGATAAATATCTCTCTCCCCCTCCCTCCCCCCCCCTCTCTCTCTCTCTCTCTCTCTCTCTCTCTCTCTCTCTCTCTCTCTCTCTGTCTCTCTCTCTCTCTCTCTCTCTCTCTCTCTCTCTCTCTCTCTCTCTCTCTCTCTCTCTCTCTCTCTCTCTCTCTCTCTCTCTCTCTCTAATTCATTATGTGAATCTATAGGAAAGTATGTGCCACCATTGCCATAAAAGTCAAAGGAAATACACATGTCCAACATTGTGTGTTACCTTTGCACCAAGTATGGTTGAAATTGGCTGATATAAGTCAGGGGAATAAGGGTGCCCTAATGGACGGATGCACAGACAGAACTCAATATAATAGCCACCTCTGGCTGTTGCCCAATTGGAGGTAAATATATAGATGAATTTCTATCCCCTGAATAGCATGGACATTTTCCCACATATTAAAAAAAGGTAGTCCATTACAATCTGGGTATTAATGTAGCACTACTGCTTGACCACTACTGTAACCCATTAGTATCACACAGCAGTGGCTCAAATGTAGTGCATGCTATACAGTATATGTTTCTGCTGCAGCTAGCTAAAGAGGCTGAATTTTACTACCGGCAAATTTATATTTGCAGTGATCACGTTGTGAAAAGATTAAACAAAAATAGAGACTATTACAGTGTCATCATCTCAGACCACAATAACAGGTCATAGCGCAGATAACAGAATTTCTACCTGAATGATGAAAAAATATTACTTACTATATTACAAACTAAATCTCAGAAAAAAAAAACATGATTCTATTAAAATCAGTGTGTTGAGGTATGAACTGATGCACAGATAAAAGTACAATTTCTATCCGATACATATAAATATTGGTATTCCTATGAATAATTATCAAGTCAAACTACACTCATAACGGTAACTAATGACCAACGGGATGTATATAATTTTATATGTAGTGTAAGCTTTTCATTTCAGTTTGTTAGAACTGTGAAAATAAGAAAAAGTTAAACACAATAAAAAAACAAGAGCAAAATCTGTTTTGTTGGACGAGAACTGAAATGGTTCAATCCCCTCCCTCCATAAGCACACGTTTTTTTTAATTCAACATTGGGAGAACTGTTAACTTACTTGCTTCCTCGTATCTCCAGGTGTAACTATACAGTGTGTATGCTGCTATAAACATTCCCAGTGGTGCTACACCTCCTCTCCTGACATTGACATATTTCAATACAAATCTAGTATGAGCTGTAGGAAGATGAGATGGTTTCGTTAAAAGAGGAACACCACTCCCAGAAAATAAAACACATTTTTGTAACCATTTGGTTCTGGAGTCATCTCAGGATTTCGCACAAGGTAAGTCATGCAAACAGACTAGCTCAGTATTGCACATGCACACAACCTTGTGTATGCTTATGTTGTGGTCATGTCATGCATTTTGTGGCACGAGCTGATGTCAGACAAAAATTATAGACAAGTCATAGGTTGAATTTAGTGACTTAAAGTTCATTTCTGTATATTTTAGTCATTAGCAAGGGTATGGGTGTTTTTTTTTATTACTAAAAATTTGTATGCATGAAATCTGTATGCAATCTCATTGTTTTATCTCTGAGGAACCACACTGAGCTAGGGTGGATATTACTGCTAAGTAAAATCTTTGTTGTCAGTTGTACAACAGTGGTTTTCAAGTGTACTTACCCCTGCCAACAGCAGCACCAATAGCCTTTGGTGTAAAAGAGCAGCTACTTAGCCAGGCTGGCAGCTGACCCAGCTTGACCTCAGTAAGTTTGACTGGAACTGTATATATGTATAGAATGTAAATAAGTAATTTGTATATTATCGTGACACGAGGTATTAAATTTATACATCCCTTTAGTACAATCTCGCAAGAAAGTGAATATGAAACCTCCCAGCCCAATGCCATGGACTTTATATCATGTCACTTTTAAACGTGAACTAACAGAAAAATACAGAGTGATACAAAGAGAAAGGTGATAGTGCAGAATGCAATTTGTGGGAAGTGTGTTGCTGGGGGTACTTTAAACGTAACAGTTGAGCAGAACTGGGTGTCCTGACATTTACCAGGGAAAAATTTTATCAGATCTCATTAGTATGCAAATATCTCTTTCCTGATCAGCAAAGATGATAAAATCAGTGTACGTTTTGGTCAAGATATATTGGCGCTGATCAGATGAATATATTATATCAAACTGTAACAGTTTTGGAACGCTAGTTTTATCTAAGGTAGACTACGGTCTCGAGCAAACGGGCCCAGATTTGGTCTTTGAAGTTCGAGGGTGTTAGGTCATGTGGCTTAATATGTAGCTTTTACATATTTCAGGAGACTGAAGTTTTGAGTTACAAAGGAATATTTTACGTCTGATCTATGGTGTCCCTACATTTCGTTATTAAAACTACCACATCGGCTTCCACACAGACGTTCTGGTACATAATGAAACTTAGATTTCTAGTCAAGCGTGGGTACTTACGATTTTTGGCAGCCATGTTTGGTACCGGCAACGTAGTTCCGTTACCACGCGTAATACTACAAACAATTGAGTGCTGCTTCAAATTCGATATTGGGAAAAACAAGAACCAAATTTAACCAAAATTATTCCGAAAACATTTCATCCCCCAAAATTTGGTATCTGAAGATGACAAACGAAGTCGAAAAAAGCTTTGTTCTTAGTATGTAACATTTGTGCTTCTGGTGGAAGAATACATAATGACCTTAGCAGTAATTAATTACGAATACCTTTTCTCCGTGTCGGCGTGTGGGGGCGGTATCACTTTGAGAACAGTTTTCCTGAAAGTTGAATAGAACTGTAAACCTCCCACTATAAAGCTGCGGTTATTTTTATTAAAGTGCACAGCAAGATGCATTCACAAAATCATGGAACACATTTTGAATGTCAGGAATTAGGCTCCTGAGGCTGACTGCCACACTTAAAGTCAAACATAAAGAAGCCACAATATATACATGATGTATGTATGTATGTATGTATGTATGTATGTATGTATGTATGTATGTATGTATGTATGTATGTATGTATGTGTGTGTGTGTGTGTGTGTGTATGTATGTATGTATGTATGTATGTATGTGTATGTGTATGTATGTATGTGTATGTATGTATGTATGTATGTATGTATGTGTATGTATGTATGTATGTATGTGTATGTATGTATGTATGTATGTATGTATGTATGTATGTATGTATGTATGTATGTATACGTGCACACACACACACACACACACACACACACATAAACTGTTGCTCACACTGGTGATTGTGTGGAAAAAGAGACAAGATTCTAAATAACAGATTTCCCAATCCCTTTGTACAAATGTAGACACCATTTTATTATGGCAATAAATTATTTAAAACACAACAATATATTGTATGGCCAATCTTTTACTTCACAAGGACCATGACAATATTCACAAGATGAAAATATGAGTAAAAAACAAAAAACAATATTATAATAGTGGCCTTGTATTATCTGACATGCAAAAAAAAAGCTTCTGTTACTGATGAATGTGCAACTGTTAACTGTTACACTGTGAGCTGACAACATAAAAATAAGACACAATAAAAGTAAAGTTCTTCAATGATTTATTTATTTTCAAATGGAAGTACTATCCAAAACATGTGACTCATAAATAGTATATTACACTATAATCAGGCAAGCAGGCTTTAATGCAGGGCTTTAATAATATATAGTATATTCATATTATTTGGTAATATTATTACACATCAAAAGACATGTGCATGCAGACAACAACAAGCAAGCAAATTTAAACACACTAAATCATTACACAACATCAGCAATATGTTAGCCTACCTGTAGACTCTCAAAGGACTAGTGCTACTACACTATTTGACATCCTCACTGACATTTTGATTTTGAATTTCACTGTCCTTTCCTCCTCTACAATCTTAATGCTCAGTATGCGTTCCACTGGTCTAGAAGCCCAGCCCCACCACTATATAACATGTGTAACATGTTACGCATTAGCATACATTTGAATAGAATACAACATACGTAATTTGAGTGAGGTCGAAGGGTCGCATTTCCACGATAACACCTAATTGTGGATTCAGCATATGAGCTGATGTAAAATGTGTCTTATAATAGGTATTTGACCAAACCAAACTGTAAACAGAAAGACCATTCAAGACCAGTGGAACACGTGATCATAGACGAGAAAAGGTCGAGCAAATTTAATAATCAGAATGTCATTTAGGATAGCAGATAGCGTAGTAGAGCTATAGTCCCACAGGTAGGCTAACAACATGTGTGATTAACTTAAAATAATGAGTTGACTTTGGTAGTACAAGGTCAATGTCATACAAGACAACAGAGTCTGTACCCCTCAAATAGTTTAATTCTGTGTGGACAAATAGAACCCATCGTAATGAAAATTGTCATTTTAGGCAAATATGCCTAGCAACAATGGTTGTCAAACGCGGTCAAGCTTTCACCATGGCCATGTGCGATGATGTCGAGAACAATAGTGTTGCTAAGCATTTGACACTTTCAGCTTGACCACCCTCAAGTGGTTACTATGGCTGCAATGGCTCACGCAAGATCTCGTGAGATCTACCGCAAGAAATGTTGGTGTACATGTAAACTATGTGTGCTGTGTGGAGAAAACATTTTTAGTTAAAATCTTCTCATAATCTATATATTGTTCCCCTGTGCTAATGTATATTACCCTTGTTTTTTTGGGTTTTTTAAATGTAAAATTGACAAAATTGCTTGTTTTTCAGTCAGATAATTCAACAGAATTCTACCAAGCTACCATGGTTGCTTGTTACATCTATGCTAAAACTATACCCACATGAGTTTCTCATTAAAATAATAAAGTCTACTGTCATTATCAGTACAAACACAAACTGTTAATCAAACATGTCTGATTATAGCTTAGACTCTCTCACAGCCTCGGGAGTGTCACTAGCAGAAAGAGGCTGTTTTTTATATACCAATAGACTCTCTCACAGCCTCGGGAGTGTCACTAGCAGAAAGAGGCTGTTTTGTATGTACCAATAGACTATCTCACAGCCTCGAGAGTGTCACTAGCAGAAAGAGGCTGTTTTGTATGTACCAATAGACTCTCTCACAGCCCCGGGAGCATTGACGCTGGCAGAAAGAGGTTGTTTTGTATGTACCAATAGACTATCTCACAGCCCCGGGAGCATTGACGCTAGCAGAAAGAGGCTGTTTTGTATGTACCAATAGACTCTCTCACAGCCCCGGGAGTGTCTCTAGCAGAAAGCAACCGTATTGTATGTACCGATATCTACCGCATCCTTGTACTCTATCTAATGTTCTTGTACTGTGCGCCTTCATCGACAACATAGAATATAACCATTCCTTGACGCGTTACTGTGAGCCACCTTGTTATGGCAACGCTCATAACACGATGGGTCGCATTAACATGTCAAGGAATGATTAGTCCTATGTAGTTGATGAGGGTGCACAGTACGAGGATATTAGACAGAATACAAGTATGCAGTATAAACAAAACAGTTGCTTTCTGCTAGCAACACTCCCAAGGCTGTGAGAGAGTCTAGCTATAGCTAAACACTCACACATGGCTTTGTTGTTACATACCGATACTACAGAATGTAGAGCATGAACTGAATTCACAATTTTCAGTGAAATCTCCAAGTTTACTGCATGATATGTGTGCATATGTGTAGTAGAATAGCCAGCCACGGTCTTGTCAACAATTTAATTAAAATGAAACACTAGAGAGCGAAAGATAATAAACACATGATGCCAGAGCAGAGAAAATTGCCAAAAGTAGGTAGTTTTGGTGAGAGCTTGTGACAGGCAAACTGTATAGCTTGGTAGAATTCTGTTGTATATAGACACACCACAGACAAGACAATGTCATAGTTGGAGACACCTCTTGCTTTGAAACACTGTAAATCACAGTTTGGTTTAAAGAAAATTCAATGAAGCACAATCCCTCTATCGGAGGAAGTGTGGAGGAACTAAATATACAACCACCACAGAAAAGTTATGTGTACAAATCTGTTTGCTTTTCAACTGGATAACCGTAACTGTAGAGACTGAGCTTTCGGCTAACTATTACTATTAAAGATAGACATAAACTAGAACTATTGTCGCAACATGTTGACATAAGCTATTGAATGGCTATTAGCTTAACTGTACTCGCAGTAGGGTGGTGTTTCTGTTGACTTCCATGATCAGTAAGTTATATCGTCTTAATTGGAAAGGCTTGTTAATATTCATTTAATGTCAGAAGGCCATGTAAAAGTAGCTAACATGAAATCTCTATAGGAAAAGTTTTTGAAAATTTGCATATGAGGTCCCCTAAGACTTTACCAAAACATATCTGAAATGGAAGGAAGGTCACCTATTAAAATCGCATGTTACATAAGTTTACCATGCTACATGATCCAAATCCAGCATATCTCTAATATCACAGGTGGACAACGCAACCCACATGGTGGAGGAGAAATTGTCTACATGTTCTCGAAATATTGTAATTTTCTTCAAGCTCCTTTTACTTTGATAAAAGTTTCTAAAAGACCATAATCAGCAGCTGGGCCTGCATCAGAATATTGAACAGACTTGTATGTGGCATCGTTTACATTCGGAAATTATTAAATTTTAGAGATCATTAAATCGTTATAAATCTCTTAAAAACAAAACAAATATTGTAAATAATGGGATAAACTCATCTAATTCTGAGTTTTTGGCACGGTGTAAAAAAATCCAGAAGCAAATTTCAAATGGTCTTGACTGTGTGTGTAACACATTGATTGCTTATTTGGACTGTGCGCAGTGGAGACAGGCAAAGCACATAATTACATATGCTAACGAGTGATATATGCGCTGCAATATCAAAAACTGGTTTTGCAGTGAGTATATAGATTGGGGACTTCTAGAGTTCACACTACATCTATCTTGATTACAGCTGCAAAACAAGGGCACTGCTATCACCAAGTTCAATTTGTCTACCACATCGAACAACAATGGTTTTAGTTTGTAGCTATCTTTGTAAACTGAAAGCTCAGTTTCCCCACAGTACTATTTAGCTCTCAATGTTATCATACAATATAAGCAAATAGTTGGACACCCAAAATTTCACTTTAGATCTCCTACACATATTTGTAAATTAAAATCTAGCCCATCTCTACACACTTTTCTGGTAGCAGCTCTTTAATATCTTTTTCTCTTATTACTACAATTTCTGTTCACCTTTCCGAGTTTAAGACACCCCTGTGGGTTGTAAATACATTTCTCACTTTTAGTATAACTGTAATCTACCTAATTAACATACATGTATACTCATAACTTCTACACAAGAACGAATCGATACAGGCTTTAAGTGTGAAAGATGTCATCAAATTACAGACTCAAACTGTGCTATACATGTTAGTAGCGCCAAATATGTCAATTAACTATCTCTGAATTTTTTTTTTGTATGTAATGTCCACAATCTATCGGTATGTAATGTCCACAATCTACTGGTATGTAATGTCCACAATCTACTGTATAAATATACAAGTCAGTAATAAACGTCTAAAGGTTTGGCATGGAAGATGAACATAATTAACAAAAGTGTTTTTGTTAAGGGTGGTAAGCAGGTAAAATCTACTCAAGTTCCCCCCGGTCATTTTACTGGGGTTCCCCACTAACATTATGGTACAATGTACTGGCAACTATGTCAGTTTTACCATATTCCCACTTTCTGTTACCGTGGTTCCCCAACCTTAGCAAAAAACACTGTTTGAGTTCCTATCTATGGATTGTAACGTGTAACATATGTGGATATAACCAAAATACTGCAAATGTGGATTTCTTTCTGTTGACATGAAGTATACATCTAGCACTATTAAAGTGGTTCCAGATAGAAAACAAAACTCTTAACAAATGTTTCAGACTCAGCTATATTCATAACTACTGTTGTATGAGCCTGTCTACAGGTAGTCTGTAAGGTACGCCATCACAAGGCGCCCTCACACACCAGTCTACCCCTCTCACAGAGGAGGCCAGTGAGGGTAGAACAAACACAGCATATCTTACAGTCTACAGGCATTGTAACTCTGTGTGTGTGTGTGTGTGTGTGTGTGTGTGTGTGTGTGTGTGTGTGTGTGTGTGTGTGTGTGTGTGACTCTACTGTCTTTCTGTCGCAATCAATGACAGAAGCCATGCTGGCACACACATACACACTAATAGACAGGCTAGTGTTTCATGTACATCTGTATAATGGATAAAGTTAACATGTAAAGGTTCTCATTCAGTGCTATATCACTAAAAAAAGTTTTCCTAAAAATTATGAATATCCATTGATATGAATGTATATCGTTGGATAATGTCCTAAAATATCATAAAATGGTCAATCAAATTGCTACGATCATTTTGTCCATACTACAACATGTTCCACATCCCATATGTTTTGAATTAACTTCATCTTTGGAAAATCTGAATGGTTCCTCATCTCTACTACATGAATATCATGCACTTACATTATTTCTTTACACAAATAAAATATATTTATGTTGTTTCATTTTTGTTCGTGCATGACTTACTACCGATATCTGCCACACTGTAAATGACAGGATGGATACACTGTGGACTATTTCCTCTACTATTAAAACGTCGTTTGTTGGCAATATGTTGATTTTGTAGCAACCAGATTAGTAACAACACTGAAATTGCACTAAAAGCTTTTAGAGTTGGTGTTTTAGGTGAACAATAAAATCATGTCCTCACAAAGCCTCTTTGCACTGGCCTTTGGTACCATGACCAGATTTCTTTCCCATATCCTTACATCCAACCCCTGGTAACAAGTTAGTAGGTTACATGTATATATGCAGTCTATAATGCAGACAACCACACTTCTGTGACCTAGGACACCTTGTATCTTTGCCGAAAATTGGACTTCTGCAAATTTCTAGGTCCGCTTTCAGATGGATTCAAATTGTTCCTTTATCCCTAATCCCTGTTTTGCAAATGTCCTTACCATAGTGTATAACCCCCTAGGCCATAAACCCACACCCCCACCCCTATAACTGTACATGCCTAAATATACACATGCTATCTTCTTTTTGTTTTAGATAAGAACATCTGGGATAGTTGGAACTTGCTGGGCAAAGTATTTTACATCTGGGATAGGGGCATGACAAGTATTGCATCTGGGATAGGTGCTGGGCAAGTACAAGTATGACCCACATCAATATATATATATGAAAAGTAGTATCTCATCTCCAAAGACCACATGATTCCCTCACTGTGAACAGGAAAGCATGGAGTCCTGGGGGTAAATTTTTTTTTTACAAATTTTCACTGAGTCATCTCTGACAGAAAAGAAAATACAAATTCCAGATGATAATCAAAGAGTTTAACATATTCAGTCAATGTATGGGTGTAATTTGACCTTGACAATACAGGTCAAGGTCAAAAGTGAAGTGAAGCGGAGACTATAAATACAGTTATAATACTGGGCACTCAGCTGAGACAGGGAGAGAAAATGCTGATAAAAATTCTGGATATTGGTTAATTACTCAACTACTACTACTACTACTACTACTACTACTACTAGAGTTGTAATTATACACTAGAGATGGATAATTTATGTAACATAATACTGTATATAATCTGACAAGAGAAATAATACACTGTATACACATATCGACAATTCACATCATCCAACATACACTTGATGCTATGTGTCTTCCCTTGTATCACCATCATGTCTTTCTAGTCTAGCTATCCTAGCAAAATGTGCTTCTCTTAAAATTTGATTAATTTGTCCATAGTGTTGATTTGCTAATTCGGAGTCTCCTGGATCGTGACTGGTTGATGCCACACTTAGAACAGGTGGGCTGTGCAATATACTGGTGTGACTGTGTTGACCACAGGCATCTAGGTGTGAGGACCCTGGTGATTTCTGAACTTGGTACGGATGTGCAATTCCATTATGCATTACACTGTTACTACCCTGAAATGGAAGAAATTTTTTGTATTAATTACAAAGGAACTACTCACCACTGCGACAATTGACACACAATATGAAGAACAAACCTATGACCATATCCTACGTGCATGTTACCACACACACAGTAAATACAACTGCCGACATCAGACCATGAAGGAATGGAAGCTGTTACAAACAGGGACAGTAAACACATGAATTGGATTAATAACATTTGGCTCAGCATGTTGGAATAGCAGAGACTTGTTTTACACACCATGGTTTGATAAGATCAGTTTTACGACCTCTTTATGTGTACATGAAATGCCAGGCGAACTGGAAATTTGTTTGTGAACATGAACTATTATGTAAAGTGGCCATGAAACTGTTCTTATCAAATGATGGACGGTAATACAAATCTCTGTACTGCCAACATGCTGTGCCAAGAGTAATTAATTCAATTCAGTTGTTTACTTTCCCTGTTTGTAAAGGGTTCCGGTTGTCCATGGTCTTATGTCAGCAGTTGTAGTAGTAGTTGTAGTTAACAGGGTTCTCCATAAAGTGGTGGGTTTAACTTATGGCTTCTTGAAAACACTATAAACTAATTTTATTACACAAATTTCCGATGACTATATATATATATATTTTTTTTTGGACTGAACATGACCAGACACTGTTTATGATTCTCTTTTATAGTAACTCATAAGAATGTTCATATGAATGTATTATATATAATATACAAATAAAACTTTGGATTTGAATGAAATGTGATCTAGTACATCCATTCGATTTGAATTAAAGAAGATCTAATACATACAGTTGTTAAGTATGAAAGCTTTGAGTTTCATATAATTAAATTTTAATCCATGTGTAGTGCCTATAATTATGAATGGATTTTTTTTTGCGTGCGAACAGTTTTTTCTAGTGACTTCTTCAAGGTTTTTATGAAGTTTTTATATTGAAATTCAACTGACGCTCTAGCCTTTACCGCTACCTTAATTTGTAGAACTTAATTCAATGCGACAAATAATACATACATGTAACATAGACCTAAGCATAGATACTCCACCCACCTGTGGGTAGAGGGTCTATGACCTAAGCAAGCAGATTTCAATCGTTGAGTGTATACAGTATTAGTATCAAATCTATCACTACATAACGTTATGAATGTCACATTGTCACATTCATTGGCTCTCCTTTGTTCAAAATTATTTGGGATGACAATATGCAGTGTTTTGAAATGACAATACATGCATTCACAGTCCCTATAGAGCCTAGATAATGTATTGTACTCTTCTGAGGAGTTTCTGCTGATATAACTCTCTACTAGACAATAGTTACTATATCTGAATGCAAAAAGTGAATACTGTCAACTGTTCAATACAACTGCCGACATTAGACCGTGGACGAACGGAATCTGTTACAAACAGGGAAAGCAAACAAATGAATTGGATTAATAACACTTGGCACAGCATGTTGGAAGTACAGAAACTTTTATTACATTTCAGTATTTTGATAAGAACAGCTGTATGGCCTCTTTACATAAGAGTTCATGTTCACAAACAAATTAAAAGTTCCCCTGACATTTCATGCACACATAAAGATACCATAAAACTGTTCTTATCAAACCATGATCAAACCATACAAGCCTCTGCTGTTCCAAGCTGCTGTGCCAAGTGTTATTAATCCAATATTCAGTAGTTTACTTTCCCTGTTTGTAACAGGTTCCTTTTGTCCATGGTCTGATGTCGGCAGTTGTACATAGACATGAACCTCCATATACAGATATCCACTACTGTCAAATTCTTTGCATGCAATTTGGTTTTGTCAAAGTGCAAAACACAATGTAACATTAATTCAAGTTTCCACTTACATACATCTAACATGTACTTTACATCAGGGATTAATGTCATCCATCCTATTTCCACCGTATAGACTTGTAAGCAAAAATATACTATAATGACAGTCTATCAATTTTTAGACTAAAATTTATGAAGGCAAATAGTTACAACTACATGTACTCTTTGTACTGCAAAGCTCGAAGTTCAAACATGACACAATTTGAATTCATTAATGTAACTTTAATTATTTGAAGTGTCACTTTGGATATGGTTTTATCAATAATTTAAATAATGAACCTTACTTGTTAGAAAGTATGATGCTTGTTGTACAGGAACCTACAGTAAATTTCACAGTACTGTTCAGCTTTTCTGTGTTTGATACAACCATGCAGAAACCAATAAGAAACTGGACATGCCACACTTCAATAGCAAGATTGTATTTTTGCTACATTTTTTGCTACATTTAGTCTAAATGAAATAAATGTATTGCAGCAACTCCACACAGACATTCAGATCAAACACCTGATGAAGGGTGCATAAAATGTCCTTTGCAGTGTTCATTTGATGTCTGTATGGTGGCATGTGTGGTTCATTTCATTTAGACAAAATGTAGCAAGAAACTGTACTCACCCAATCTTGCTATCTATAAAGTGTAGCATGTCCAATTTCTTGTTAATAATAATAATAATCTTTATTTATACTGGATAGTTCTTTAAGCATATAAACACTTGTCTCCCAAGAAGTCCAGTGAGGGCCATCCCTCATGGGTTCAGTGTTAATGCAGGAGGAAACCGGAGTACCCGGGGAAAACCTGCGTTGTTCGGTAGAGTCAAACTGAACGACACTCTTCTTACTTACAGCGTGGTAAATTTAACCGAACCCTGAATGGGGTTCGAACCCCGACCGCAGTGGTAAGAGGCAAGTGGTTTAACCACTCGGCCACCGACAACCCACGTTACTGTTGGTTTCGGTGTGGTTGTATCAAACAGAAAACGTTGAACGGTATTGTGAAATTCGCTGTAAAGTTTGAACAATTGAAAACAAGAGTAATAATTGGAAAAGAAGTATGAAGGAACTCACCATACACTGGCATTGGCCTTGATTCTGGACTCCATTGAAGTCTACATCATTACCATTCAATAAAGAACTGCAGAAAATGACAACAAAACATTGAACAATAAGTACTGTTATATCTCTTGTCATTAAAGGGGAACACCACTGCAGGAAATAAAGGCATGATTTTTTGTAACCTTTGGGTTGTAGAGAATCATTTACGCTACACACAATTACCAAGAAATATTCAAAGTACATGTGTTCCATACTCCTGAATATGCACTGTTCAACCATTCCATATTTTAGGCTAGACCCTATGAGACAACACACGACCGCTATATATAATAAGGGCTGCCACTAAACAACGGATGGCCAATAATTTTCACTTTGTATTTCTCGGTAAATCATGCATATGTAAGTGATGTAAAATCATAAAACGACTCTCAACATAACACCCCAATCAAAGTTGACAAAAATGCCATTATTTCCTGAAGTGATGTTTCCCTTGAAATATATCTAGTACATACACTCACTACAATTACATGTTCACTCCAGGGCAAATGGTCACATCTACAGTATCCTTGGACGAGTTCAGGATATTAGCTAGCAACTAGGTCAATTCTCATGTTAGATGACTCACTAGAGCTGACTAAGCAGTCACAGATCCAATGCCATGGACAAGCTAGCTAATGGAATACTAACAGTTTTTACCCCTTGTAAGTAACTTAGTTGTAGGTGCACTTTGTAAAATTGTATATTTGTTTGTTATATCTTTGCTATTCACAATGTGTTAAGTCATGGTGATGGTATGTTAAACTCTTACTGTTACATGTAACTCAGCATATTTGTTTGTTATTTCTTTACTCAGTAACTTTTATTGCATGTGGAATTTTCTTTAATACAATCCTAGGGCTACCAATGCAGATGAATGTTGTTTAAATTTGGGTTCAGGTTTTTTAGAAAATGGCAGTTGTTATGTCTGCTTTGAAATCCATTATGTTCATTGACAACAGCCTTCACTCTTTTATCAGAGAGACAGTGGAGAGCTCTCCGCTATGTATGGTTTTTACAAAAAGAAACACGGCCTACGGTATTCAAATTTTCTGCCAAACTTGGCAAATAATGTACTGTAAAGGTATTTATGTTTGCACATGAAAAATCTAGCAGTATGGCAATTCAACAGGATGTGTCAGGAGTATTTCAATTTGGCAGACAGTTGCAAGGAGATAGTAGACACTACTACAAGCAAGTACTTGTAAATAACTCATTACATCCAGTTGACCTGTTGTATTCAGTGCAACTATTGTTGGCACCTTTAGCAAAACCTGAGTATAGAAATAACAAACTTGGGAAAAATATATATACAAGACTTGTATCCTCAGCTCCCCCCAAAAAAATTGTGCTTACTCAGCTAAAATAAATCCAGCACCGAAAAACATGACTGCATTACTCAACCAACGTGTGAACCTAAAGGCATGTAACTATCTCCACTTACATTAATGGGACGTGAATATTATACATATCTAGAAATTCATGTTTTTCTTAATAAACCTAGGCCACCTGACCTCCTCACAAAAATAATAATACAGTGAAAATGTCTGTGTCAGTTATTTTGTAATCGGAAAGGTTATATGCCAATACACGTCCCCCCCCCCTCCTCCCACACCCCAACTACCAACATCTCTCTACATACCCAAATGCTTTAAGATATGAGTATTGATAAAAGACAACAGTCTGTGAATCAATTAATGATAAAATATTTGATTGAAGAATTTTAAAAATATAACTTCTGACTGTCATGTGACCTGGATCTCGATTAAAGGGTTCATCCACCTCAAAACAATCAATTCAGATAAAATATATAATTGTAGAGTGGAGAAAATGTAGCTTTAAACTGAACTAAAGCATAGCTTCCAATGTCGAATGACGTCCTATAGCCTGAGTGAAGCTGTGTGGATGGGTGGATAGGGGCAGTTTATAAATGTATGCAATGCCATTCATATACAAAGTTGGAACGTTTCCTGCTTTCTTTCGTTTTTGCATAATAGGTTGTTTCTTCTCAACTACACCTACTACAGCACTATGTCGAGTCACATTGTATTGACGAAATGGACGGTACCCCTTTTGACCCGATTGACGAACTGAAGGAACACGGAAATATGGGCTTTTTTATATTCACCAAAACAATAATGATCTGAAGTGGAGAAGCGCATTAGAGACGGGAGGGATTATGGCTGGATATGCCCCATGTTCTGTGGGCCCGGGCCCGGACATGGACAGGCAAATCTCACCGACTACGAAATGTAGCACCGTCATTGTTTGGCCTTACCTCGCGACGTTAAAATTGTCCAAACCATTGTGAAGTCTCTTGGCTGTTGGCACAAAGTCCACATCTTCATCTATACCCCTCGATCTTTTTCGACTGAAAAAAAAAATATGGGGGATAATAAATTCGACATCCAAAGCTAGCACAGCTGTGAATGGACTCGTCGGATAGCCTTTTTCGTAGCAGCTGACATTCCTCAGTATTTTTCTGCATTTCAGCAATATGTATAACTGAATGTCCATGAAACTCTACAAAAACGTCCTTTGTATATCGAAATATGTGTAGATGTCATTGTCCAGTGTGTATTACGTTCAAATATTGTGATTTTTCACCATTTACCTTCCTTTTGTCTGTGTCATCTTGTCGCCATCTGAATTCCTCGATGTCTGATTGTGATCCAGGTTTGTTTACGTACTTATGCGACTGCGCAGTCATCAGTAAACAATTTAACGCCCTCAACGACAAAGTTGTAAAACCCTTTCGTTTTGTGATCTGTGATAATTAAAATCTATGTTATAAATATTCCCCAATATTATTCTTTGTTCAGCCTAGGAAAATACGCGTGACCTAAGGGGGCTCTGTCACTATGAGTCGCTAGACGAGTAGTGACAAAACCATTATGTTAAGAGTATTTTCTGGCAGAATGAAGAAAAATATTGGAGAATAACAAAAGTATACCAGCGCCAATATTTATCAAAGAAAAATCGGGGAAAGTTTGGCAATTTTGAACTTTTTGACTCAAATTTCGAACACCGCAGAACCAGTGACGTTGACACTCGTTGTCATGACATAGTCGTGCGTTGTCGTTGTCGTATCCATTCCATATTTTTTGTTCAACTTGGCATATACATGGTATACTAATAGTCAATTAATAGCATTCGTACCACACTCGAGCCATTGCAAGTTATTGTCTTTGAACAGAAAATATGACAACCCGTGTGTATATATCACTGGTTTTGCGTTAACTGTGGCGACAAGATCTACTTGAGGCTGTAGTTTACATACTCACATTTACTTAAAGTGAGACAGGTTGTAAACACATATCTATTAAGACGCTACATTCCCAAGGTCAGCAGAGACGGGGTATCGAAATATCTAATATAAGGGAGCGATCACTTTTTACGGCCGGGGGTGGGCCGTGACTTCTTGTTCGTGTTGTACTTAAAAAAAGTGAACCCCCCCCTGCGATTCATCCACAAAACAATCCCCCCCTGACAAATAAAAAAACACACTGACCCCCCCCCCCCCCCGACATCTGTTGACAAGAGACATTCTTCTTGTTCTTGCAAAAGACACTCAAAAGATTCTCAAAGCACAATACAGCACACATACAGTAATTTTAACTGTATCTGGTAAATTGCTCCCCCAAATCCATTGTTTCACATGTATAAAGCTCTTTAGACAGGAACCCTATGAGAAGTATGGTTGTCTGTTCATGGACATGCAAAATATTCATGGTTTAGTAACCAAACTTGAAGTTCTAGGATATCTCTTAGATTTAGTGAACTATTACCATGACTATACAGTGTAGATTAATTCAGCTAATTATAAAATACAATATTAGAATTGGAGTTAATATAATTGTAAACCTAGGTGTTTCAGTAAGTTTCAAAGTAGGGAAAGAACTGGAAAAGTATGGGAAGAAGTGTGTGCCTGCTATACAAGCGGGGGTTGGGGGTTGGGAGGGCGTGTCCCACTCCCATGGTAAGAGCTTTTTGAAAAATGAACACCTTTTGAAGGCCATTTAGAGCACCATTCAGAAGTAAAACACAACTTAGTTATATAATAAAAGTATCACTAATTTTAGGGTTTCAAAGGTTGAAATCATTTCAAGTCATACCCCACCTGCTATGCAGGCGTGGGTGAGGGTTTGGGAGGGGTGTCGCCCCTCCCATATGGTAAGAGCTTTTTGAAAAATGAACACCCTTTGGAGGCCATTTACAGCACCCGTTCAGAAGTAAAACACAACTTAGTTATATCATAAAAGTATCACTAATTTTAGGGTTTCAAAAGTTGAAATCATTTCAAGTCATATTGACACAAATAATGATAAAAAAAGATCAAGTAGAAAGTGAGAAAATCTGGGGAAAACATGCACAGTGGAGGTCAGTTACCATTTAGAGATACAAATTCATTAAATTATTTGAAAGTGTGTCTATATTGGCTATGTTTGCGTGCAATTCAACATGTTCAGGTCAATGAAAGCACATATTTTAGAGTCAGTCCATCCAGTAAATTTCAAGGTATTTCATTTCTTATGTGTTACGTGTACAGCTACACATGCAAGTTTTTATACCACACGATGACACAATGCAACTAATGGCCTGCAATATTGAGAAGTCATTTCTAACAAAACTGTTGCTTAAAAGGTGCAATGTTAAGACTCCATGTCATATGCTTGGGATATATCAAGAGACAGAGTTTATGTTATATTTGAACGTATATTTATAGCCATTGTTTATGGTTTATTGGATGCACATACATTTGTTGTATGGTAATTTAAGTATAGCATGGTGGTTCATGATTTCGTTTAGTTGTTGAAAATAAGGTGACCACCCTTTATTCACTTTGTAAAAATGATGACCCCTTCTTTGAGTTCCAAATTGAGGTGCCCCCGCCCCCCCCCCCCGGCCGTAAAATATGATCGCCCCTAACATCTACAATCGGCCGATTATACCGTCACCTAGTGGTCAGCTGTGACTATATATGGAATTTGTCATTCTGATGAGGATTGTAGCCCATGACATATCGAAAGCCAGATAAGCTCAATGCTAAAACACTTTGAACGGCTTAACTTGTGTGTTATAACTTTTGTAATTCATTTGATCTATCGAGCTGATGCACATTTTTGGTCATAAAAATTATACTCTGGTAATTGCCAGAATGTTCAATAACCAATATTATAGTTGGTTGAAAAGCGAAATAAAATATTTGAATAAATTCAATTCTTGAAAAAGCCCACCGAGGTGCGAAACTGGTAGAAGATTTTAAAAGTTTTTTTTTTGTATTCGATTCACTGCTGAATACACCGTATACAATATAATAGTAATAAATTTTTGTTTTAATCGATAAACCCGTCTTTGAAGAGTAATTATCTATTTACAGCTTGGCAGAGTGAAGTGTGCTCAATGGATAAGTTATCGTTACACATTTCAAGGTTTCCCTCGAAACTGACAAATACTTGTACGTTTTAAATATACCCCTTCATTTATAAACGTTGGCACGTTTTTGCTGCTCTTCTCATTATCTCCAAATTTTAATTTTTTTGTCAATGTGTTTAAACTTTTGTGTATATTGTATTATGGGCCGATGGCCTAGAATTATTCCCAGCAACCACTGGATTTTTGGGTTCGATATTTGCCATATACAGCTTATTGACCGGGCTATGTTATTGGTTCTCTTGACACTTTGAAATTCAGGTATCATTAAATGCTACAGATTGATCATAGCATACAGGCAATGCGTTGCATAGTCATTAGATCATGATGGATGGGAGACTCAGAAGCATTTTCTGTGAACGACAGCAGGACCATATTCATCGTATTCTTGTTTGCTGATCCACATCTGTTGGAAGGTTGAGAGTGAAGCTAAGATGGAGCCACCAATCCACACAGAGAATGTACGTTCAGGTGGAGCTATTACTTTGATTTTCATTGTGCTTGGTGCCAGAGCCATCATTTCTTGCTGCATTCGTTCTTGTATACCAGGATACATGGTAGTACCACCGGATAATATAATGTTTGCGTAAAGGTCTCTACGGATGTCTATATCACATTTCATAATACAATCGTATACCATTTCATGGATACCAGGACTGTCTATGCCTGTAAATGGATTGAATGGAAAGACGTTCATTTCGAGAAGCAAACACAAACACAAACACAAACACAAACACAAACAAACACACACACACACACACACACACACACACACACACACACACACACACACACACAAACACAAGCGCAACTGAACACATACGCATCATCGTCTGCGCATCCGTAAGTCAAACTAGTTGATTATTACGATTTCAGAATGGTTCAAATTATTATGACACCCCCCCCCCCCACACACACAACTGTTCAAAACATTCCCTTATGATAGAAGGTAATTCTTTTTAAAGAAGGGATGTACAGTAAAAATTTCCATACCATATAATGATGGCTGAAACAAAATCTCAGGTGTACAGAACCTTTCGTTGCCAAGGGTGATTGTGATACCGTCAGGTAGTTCGTAGTTTTTCTCCAAAGACGAACTGCTGGCAGCAACTTGTAATTCACTTTCAAAGTCCAAGGCTGCATAACAGACTTTCTCTTTCATTTCACGAACTATTTCCCTTTCAGCTGTGAAAGAACATAACACATATGTATAAATATATGTTGTGACTGGACGGTGCCTGGCTGTGTGTGTGTATGTGTGTGTGTGTGTGTGTGTGTGTGTGTGTGTGTGTGTGTGTGTGTGCGTGCGTGTGTGTGTGCGTGTGCGTGCGTGCGTGCGTGTGTGTGTGTGTGTGTGCGTGTGCGTGCGTGTGAAGTACTAGTATATCATGGGAATTTTGTACCACCCACAAGCCAAGCACAAGTAACAGAAATTGACCTTAGACTAAATAGACTTTATATGACTTTGACAAGTTACCTCTGCTCGAATTCTGGGTGGCGAAACAGTTCTATATTCTATAGTACCTAAGCTGTGGAAAATAATTAAATACGCGAATCACGGAGTATTTGCAAATGACATTAACCGTCCTGAAATATCTGAGTCACAAACACATCCCATATAGACATTGTCGTGTTGGGGAGTCTTTACACAGGATAGTTCTTATAATATATAGTATTCATAAGAAGTCAGCCGGTGAGGACGGATTCTCATAGATGCGGTGTTAATGCAGGAGGGTACTGGAGTGTCCAAGGAAAACATTGTCTTGTTCGAGCTGAACAACACTCTTCTACTTATTACAGAGTGGCAAACTTAATCAAACCATGACCAGAGTTTGAATTCAAACCACAGAATTGAAGGTATGAGGCACATGACATGTGCACTGCTGTCATATCAAACAAGACAGTTGGGTACGTGAAACTCTCAGAATAACAGGCGGCGCAGTAGAAAACTCACCTGTGGTAGCGAAGCAATATCCTCTCGTACGTAGTAACTTTGTAAGGTAGTCAGTCAGATCACGACCAGCCAAGTCTCGCCGAAGTCTAGCATGTGGTACGCTGTACCCTTCGTATATTTGGAGGACGTGTGTAACACCGTCACCGCTATCTAGCACAACGGCAGAGCCACGACCAGAGGCATATGTAGACAGAATGGCTGGGATAGACACGTACATTGCAGGTATGTTAAAAGATTCAAACATCATCTGAAAGAGATAAAGTTGGGGTCAAAAAGTTGCAGAAAAAGAACAGGTCAGAAATATACTGAACAACGCGTATAATGCAATAATTAAACCATGACCACTATATTTCGTTATAAATCATGCAAATAGCTCATCAAAATTAAAAACTACAGCCGGCTGTAGAGGACATAAGCACTTTACCGTCATTGTATATACTAAATTGTATGAAACTGTAAGCTTGCATTCTTCAGATATTGCCTTATAACCTAAAATGGTTAATATATGCAAATGACTTATTATATTAAAAATTACATCAGAGCGTTTTAGAGGATATATGTGTTTGTTATCATCAATGAATGTATTAAATTGCTTCACACTTGAAGCTTATATTGTTAGAGGGGAACGCCACTCCAGGAAATGAAGTCATTTCCATAAACTATGGATTCTGGAGAGTCACTTCATGTTACAACTTACATCATCTACAGTTACATCATTACATAGGGTATCTTTACTATGGGCTATTGCATCATGAGAGTCAGCAGAAATAATGTATTCAAGCTCAGACCACTATTATAGTGACCTGAGATTCAAGTTGAACATTCATGAGAGCCATTTTACACTGAAGAGTATAGGCAGTCATGGGACTCAAGCTTTGTTGTCCCCCTCCCCATTCCCTGCCCCTTGTAAAGGCTCACCGGAGACTTTTTTATCAAAATTCTATACCTGTACCGACATTATATTCATTAAAGGGTATGCAACGACAAGTTAAGATGATGTACGAACCCGTAAATGTAATGAAACACTAGAGGATAGCTCGACTATTCAAGTTGGTAAGCGATCTATTTATCTCACCTGTGTCATCTTTTCTCTGTTGCCTTTGGGGTTCAATGGTGCTTCTGTCAGCAGAACTGGATGTTCTTCAGGTGCAACACGTAACTCGTTGTAGAATGTGTGATGCCAGATTTTTTCCATGTCATCCCAGTTTGTTACAATTCCATGTTCGATGGGATATTTTAGATTGAGGACATCTCTCTTGTTCCACGCTTCCTCACCGATATAAGTGTCTTTGAGTTCCTTTCCAACCATAGTCACCTAGGTCGAAAAATGAAAGTTCGATGAAAAATATCTTAATATGTAACGAACATGAGAGAGAGAGAGAGAGAGAGAGAGAGAGAGAGAGAGAGAGAGAGAGAGAGAGAGAGAGAGAGAGAGAGAGAGAGAGAGAGAGAGAGAGAGAGAGAGAGAGAGAGAGAGAGAGAGAGAGAGAGAGAGAGAGAGAGAGAGAGAGAGAGAGAGAGAGAGAGAGAGAGAGAGAGAGAGAGAGAGAGAGATGGTGTATGTACAGTTTCAAACAGTGTACACTGTACTTTCGGAATGTGGAAATAAAAATAAAAATAAAGATTTTAAGAACAAAATGTTGCAAGTATCCAAATTAACCTTGTAACTCTTGAGTATCATGTTTTGACAATTAGCCTGGCAGATGTGGCATCTTAATTAACCCTCAATCCTTTAACACATTTCACCTAACACTCGTAGTATCTATACCTCATGCGATATAATAATATAAACCTTTACATCATGCTATTATGAACCTCATTGCTTTAATTAGTAAACAGATTCCTAAGTTGGTGACCCGTAGTACGAACCCTGAGAATCCACTATTATACTAAATATAAATTATACTATTGTACAGTAGATGTTTTGTATATATACTGAATATAAGCTTACTAGTTCACTAACCATATGTCTCGGTCTGCCGACAATTGAACGAATTACAGAACGGGGGGCATCATCACCTGCAAAACCAGCCTTACACATACCAGAACCATTGTCGATGACCAAAGCAGGGATATCTTCGTCCATCATGGTTGTAGGTTGTTCAATTTTTAAGGTTTAATTATTGAAGTGACAGGGTAATTGTCGTGAGAGCTGCGGTAGAGAAGAGATTACGTGTTTAGAAGATTGAAAATTCAAAAACATTATTAGGCAAATTTATTCAAGGGGAGATTCACTTTCAACATGTTGCGATGTACATGTATTTGTTTTGGACATCTACCTACATCATTCCATTACCAAGAAGCTCACCTTCAAATATTTTGCTATTGATTTGTGTCTATTAGGAACAGTCTAGTCGTTTACCTTGTATGTATATTTTGACATTTTTCCCAAACATGATAATGTGCACTTCATTTCCTGTAAAGAGAGAGAGAGAGAGAGAGAGAGAGAGAGAGAGAGAGAGAGAGAGAGAGAGAGAGAGAGAGAGAGAGAGAGAGAGAGAGAGAGAGAGAGAGAGAGAGAGAGAGAGAATGATATAGCTTTCTGAAGTAAACAATGTTGTACATTGAAGATCCATTTGAACCACGATTGTGCCCTAGTCAACCCAGCTGCATAATTAGGGACCTTTTAGGATAGAGGTTGCAATGTGAATGCTTTAATACTATGTGCTTATAGAGGCTGCAATGGATTGTATGATCCCCAGGGAGTTGAGGAAGTAAAGGGCCACTGTGCTGCTATAGATCCGTGCCAGGGGTAATAATAAAGCGCTTTGAACACAGAGTGGAAAAGCACTATATAAAAACCAATATTATCATTACTATTATTGATATGTAATTTTGCAATATGAACAAATAAAAACACACGAAACCAAAATAAAGGCTTTCAAAAAATAGCATTGTTTGCTTTAATAATCCATGTTGAATGTTTACAATTACAGTATGACATCCAAGCTTTACACGTTATCTAGTTACAGTAACAAATCAACAACAAATGTTCTAAGTGGATTGTTTCAGATTGCTGTTTTTGTCAGTATTTTGTCGTCATAGTAGGTTTCGTGTTGTTGTAAAACACACCCTCTTTTACGGCACTAGTAGTCCCATCTACACGGCACTAAAATCCTAGCTGGGATAGGATTCAGGATTGTTTGAAGCCCGTGTAGACGCAAACAAGTCCTGAAACCGTCCTGACTTAGGACACCTTTGAGAGGTTTCCTGAAACCCTCCTAACTTCGTCCTATGTACTGTCAGGACGAAGTCAGGAGGGAACGCGCGACATCTACGCCGCAACCTTCCTACGTGTAGACACAAATCTATCCTACCTCTGGTTAGGACTTGGGACTCCCTCAGGTAGGATGACCTACGTGTAAATGGGGATTGTATACATTGTAATTTAATAGCGTGAAGCATAGACCCTCCGTGGGGGTCTATGCGTGAAGTCATGCATTACTATATTGTGGAAGTCTACCTTCAAATTAACACTGTGTACTTCGAAGGATTGTCATTACAGTCTATTTCCAAGTGAAACTTCAACAATTACATTGCCCCTTTTAGGCCAGGTGATTGGCAATGCCCATGTCGTCGCTATATTATCAAATCATACATTTTCCCTATTATCAGCCTCGGTTGCAATTGTGAATTGAAAGTAATTACACGCATAATTCATACTTATCTAGCTTTCTAAACCAAATGTAAAGCTTTCATGGAGAATAGTTTTAACTTTAATGTAAGGATATGTAAGTCTCCAAGTTGAATTTAAGATTTTATCAAATGTATGTAAATATATATACGATTGTCACAAAATGAAAGTTGCACTACTTCAGAAACATTTTCTGTGAACGATCGACGGACCATACTCGTCGTAATCCTCCTTACTGATCCACATATGCTGGAAGGTTGATAATGAAGCTAAGAGGGATCCACCAATCCACGTGGTGATGTTACGATCTGGTGGCGCAATCACTTTAACCTTCATTGAGCTTGGTGCTAAAGACGTCATTTCATTCTGGAGCCGGTCACCAATACCTTGGTACATGGTATTACCACCAGACAGCACAGTGTTGGCGTACAGATCTTTATGAAGGTCGACATTGCACTTGTTTATGCTACTGTGCAACGTTTTGTGAAAACCATAATGTTCGATACCTATGGACGAAATAAGAATACACAACTATAGAATCGCAACACTGCAAAGCAATATTTTGGGATTTTGTGAATACAGCCTTTCTAGAAACAAATGATTTACATACAGTGAATGCTGTCTACTTTCAAGGTAAAGGACGGTCACTTGATACTACAACCCACTTAAAATTAATACATGTGCTTGAAATAATAGATACTCTATTTCTGTTGGGTTACACGTGGTTAGAAGTTGAATAACAGACAGCGATCAAACATGTTAGTTTGAAGATCTTCTACGATTTTTTGATCCGAAAAATCAACCATACCATTGATAGAGAAGCGAATTAGTTTGTGGAGGTGGGAGTGATTTGGGTGATGTTAGACTTTAGTTCAATTCTCTGACGTTAACCTCGCTTACATTTCTACTGTTAGTTATTTGCTGGTCTCCATTTTGAGATGGTGGCGTGCATATCTATGGAAAACCTTTTTATCCGTGATATGTTCAATTCCTATGATGTTCATTGACCTCGATTGACCCCATTTAAATGTACAGCAGACAAATACATAATTTCAAACATAGAACAATTCACTACAATATATTAGAACACCTGACAATACTAGACGTTTTCTTACCCATCAACGTTGGTTGAAACAAAACCTCAGGTGTCCGAAAGCTCACGTTGCCAATGGTGATGGTGGTACCGTCTGGTAGCTCGTAATAACTTTTCTCCAATGATGAACTGCTGGAGGCAACTTCCAATTCACGTTGGTAGTCCAAAGAAACGTAACAGACCTTCTCTTTGATGTCATGAAACAGTTTATTTTCCGCTGCAATAAGTAAATATATGTAAATAGTATAATAGGTGTACTCGATACAAGTCGTATATAAACCGTGATATTTGTTTTCAGATATTGGTATGTGTTTCCCTCTTTTAACAACCAAGTATTCGACGTCATCGACGAATCATGTCATAAATTTATTTCTTGATCAAAATTTAGAGCTCGAAAGAAACTATGGATCCGATACAAAGAAAGAGTCGAATGTCACTTTGTTATGGCATTTCTGTGAATCAAATGATACGTTCTTTGTGATACTACACGACTCTGATATAGTCCTACTTGCAGACGGTGTACGGGACGCCATATTGACAACGTCCCTCAACAAGGTGAGGGACAATGTCAGAATCGAGTCCTGACTTACTCCGTCTGCAAACAGGACTAGTGACACTTATGGTCAAATAATATTTATGCTATGTTCCGTGGTCACGTAATCTGATTATATCTAGTAGGTCTGACCTGAGAAAAGTACTGAGTATCCACTCTCGCTAAGTAACTTCACAAGATATTCCATCAAACGTCTGCCATTCAAGTCCAGTAATTTAAGCGTAGCGTGTGGCAAAGAATATCCTTCGTATATCGGTACAAAATGTGTGCCACCATCACCGCTATCTACAACGATACCAGTACAACGACCAGAGGCATATAAAGACAGCACTGCTCCGATGGAAACAAACATTGCTGGTGTATTGAAAGTTTCAAACATGGTCTGAAAAAAAATGTTAAAAGGAACGATTAGTGAATATTCATAATTACGACATACTCAAATGTTTGGTCGTACGTACGTCCATGTTGTCATAATTTACTTTACCTGTGTCATCTTTTCTCGATTTATTTTAGGAGTCATCGGTGCTTCTGTCAGTAGAACTGGATGTTCTTCTGGTGAGACCTGTAATTCGTTGTGGAATATGTGATGCCAAATTTTTTCCATGTCATCCCAGTTTGTAATATTCCTGAATTCAATGGGATATTTAATTGACATAATACCCCTTTTACTTTGTGCTTCGTCACCAACATACACATCTTTATGATTACTACCACCAGTCACCTATAATTATAAAACATACGAATTAGGGCCAATGATACTTCAGATGTATAAAGTTAGCTTCTCAACGACAATAAATACAAAGTCGGTTACTTTCACAAATCAAGGTCGAATATATGACATTTTCTCCTTGATAATCGTAATTTCATATTAATCTAATAATACGTGAAAGAGGAACACCATTCCAGGAAATATAGGCATTTTCATATACTATGGGTTCTGGAAAGTCATTTCATGATTTCACATCACCTGCAATTGATCTTGTGCCCTTATATGGGGTTTCTTTGTTTTGGGCGATTGCATCATGGGAGTCATCAGAAATAATATATTCACGGTTGCACAATGAATATTCATGACTCCTGAGTGCTTATTCGCTTCAATGAACAGAATTTTGAGAAGCTATAAATATGGACTTACCTGCTGTTTAGGCCTGCCGACAATTGAAGGAAACACAGCACGGGGAGCATCATCGCCGGCAAAACCTGCCTTACACATACCGGACCCATTGTCTACAACCACTGCAGGGATATCTTCGTCCATAGTGAAATTCGATTTTTATAGCTTACTATGTCTATGACCACGTATCTGTAATTTTTTTCTGCAATCAAAGGGGAACATAGGTGCAGTTGAGTCTATCATGGAGGTAGAATCACTTCTACCTCCATGAGTGTGTCTATTTTGGCTGTTTTTTGCGTAGGGGACTCAAAAAAAGGTCATTTTCGGCAATCCTGTATATATCAATCGCGGAACCTCTCTATAATAGAGTATAGAATATAGTTATATGGAAATGGGTTACTAGTAATCTGGATTAGAGGGCTGCTGTACACTGAGGCAAGGCATTGTGGGAAATATACAAAACTAGAAGCTTCACACCTATTTAAAAAAAATGACCATCCAATGCTGAGGCAAGCTCCCAACATTGGTTATTTCTAATAATGCCATCACCTAGTGTCAAACAGGCCTCTTTATAAGCTAGATTTGTCAAGTATTAAAACTATATTTTAGATTTAGGATATAGGATATTTAGGATTCTTAAAATGTGAAAATACTTGACTTGTTGGGGTATAAATTTAAGAAAGCAGTGTCGTCTTTGTTCACAAAAAGATATGTAGGCTTAGGTGAGTAGCCTACTGAAAATGAATGCTTGTTCGCTCAGACAACCACAATATTTTCACTGGAAATAAATAATCAAATAATTAGACTGTTACATATATTGTTAACCAGCTCAGTGGTCGATATTATTAGTATCAATAATTATATACAGTACAGAAACGTTGAAATTGTGATTACCGTTGAGGGCACTGATGTTTGGTTGCGGACCCGAAATCGTGTATACAAGAACAACAAATATGTGTACCAACAGGTAATGCAATACTGGTTCACGGTGAACGATATTACGAGTACGTTTTTGTACTAACGTTCCAGTTACAGCTTTAATATCATAAAAATGCTATCGATGGTTAGGTCAGTTTGTCATTATTGGAGCGGGACATTGACCCGGAAAATAGCCTCGGGATAGTCACGACACTAATTATGTCAACATGCAGTTACTGCTCCATACAGACAGAGTGTGGGACTCGATTCCAGTCACAAACAATCGTCGTAAACCTCGGCCTTTTTTACGGCATCGCCCAAGACGTACCGCCAAACGGCGTTATTTCGTTGTTTCGCAGTGTCGCGGAAGAAATAAATAGCTCTGCTTTGCGAGAATAGTCCCTAACGAGACGTAAAGGGTCATTCGAGGCCCGATTTACACCGCGATGGACAACAAGACCCAATATTTTCATATTGGTACGCCCACGGCTTCGGCACTGGACATATCAATGTCATGGAAGTATAACCCATACTATAGGTAAAAACTTTCCTACCTCCACCATACTTTCGTGACATGATCGATGCAGTCAGGAACTATACTGTGTTCTGGGAGGTAGGAAGAACTGACTGTGTTTCTACCTAGCCTCCATGCTATGTTGTAGCACAGACGTAATTGTCTGTGGTTATAGTTTGTACATGTACATTTTAAGATCGATAGTCACTTACCATTCTTCGACTTGACGTGGACACTATGACTGTAATTACTAATACAGTACTTCGCACGTTACGTCGTGGTCGCATTTTATGTGCTATCTTGCTATGACATAGTTTCCCTTTCCGCCAATGACGACATTTCAGGGTGGTGACTCAGTCGTGTTACGTACTATACCATATAGGCGTCTATGGCACTGCCACTACAGTCGGCAAAACCCCTGAATCACGTGATCTTATGAAAAGGCATTCAAATTATTTCGACCTTGTTTACATTATGCAGTGTGTTGTGACACTAGACTCTCTCACAGTCCTCGGAGCTTCGCTTTACTAAAATTGACGCTAAATGAATTATTTTGTATTGTACCGATACCATCTACATAACGTACGCCATCGTACTCGAACAACCTTGTACTGTGCGCCCTCATCGACCACATAGAGATATCTGTTCGTTGACGTGTGACTGCGACGCTCCGTATTTTCGCGAAGCCCGGGGCTTCGCGATAACACGGAGCGTCGCAGTCACACGTCGACGAATGGTTATCTCTATCATGGTCGATGAGGGCGCAAAGTACAAGGATATTCGAGTAGGGTTTATAATTAGCTGGCATCGGTACATACAAAATAATTCGTTTAGCTTTAATTTTAGTAAAGCGAAGCTCCGAGGGCTATAAGAGAGTCTAGTTGTGACACATACTAGACAATGTACCGTCACTATTTGATGATTTATTGGGGTAGGGCCGGATCGAGGAATTGCTATTACATTAAAAAAATAAAATAAAATAAGATTCTCAAAAGTTAATACTAATTAATTGTTGACAAATGTTGAAACAAAACAAAACACTGATATCAATCAAATTACTTAGATTAATGACCTGACTAAAACAAAGACATTTCCTTACCCAATAATGCGGGTTGAAATAAAACTTCAGGTGTGCGGAACCTTTCGTTGCCAATGGTAATAACGTTGCCGTCTGGTAGTTCGTAACTTTTCTCCAATGATGAACTGCTGGCGGCGACTTGTAATTCACTCTCATAGTCTAAGGCTGTGTAACAGAGCTTCTCTTTGATGTCACGAACGATTTCTCTTTCAGCTGTAAAAAATAAATGTTACATTTATATATACAAATGATATCATATTTTGCTTGATATTTGTGTACTCTTAATAATCTGGTAGTTGTAAGAATTCAAACACTGATGATCACATGAATTACATTCTACGGTTTATATGAAAATCTTTCTTTATGCAAATGACCCGTTAATGTTTGTAGGAGGTGTAACCAAAACCTTATAATTTCGTGCGATCCTCATCGTAAAGGAAAATTTGCATCAATCAATTCATAAGAATTGATGCAGGAGTATTATCCAAAGACAGACACCACAAGCACACAGATACAGACACAGACACAGACACAAACACAAACACAAACACAAACACAAACGCAAACGCAAACACAAACACAAACACAAACACAAACACAAACACAAACACAAACACAAACACAAAGAACAAAATTATGAGATTACCCTTCGTCACTGAGGACAAAGATGTCTTGAATAAACTCTCACTATTTTCTCATACGCACAGCGTGGTAAAACCAGCTGAACTTTAACCCCATCCAACAAATACGTATGCCATGGCATGGTATTCCTACATTGATATTTCTAAGAGTATACAAATACAAGTGCTATCTGGGTTTTTGAACTTGCTTATAGTGCCCAAAGTTATCAGTTACTAGTATCTTCAACAACACTATCACACTAAACTAACCTGTCGTAACGAAACTGTATCCCCTCTTACTATCCTCATCAGATAGTTAGTCAGATCACGACCAGCCAAAAAAGTCTAGTCGAAGTAATAGCATGTGGAAGAGAATAGCCATCGTATATTGGTACAACGTGTGAAACCGGCACCGTCACCGCTATCCATCACAATACCAGTGGTACGACCAGCTGAGTACAGAGACAGCACGGCTTGGATTGACACGTACATAGCTGGCGTGTTGAATGTTTCAAACATAATCTAGAAGAACGAGAAATGTAAACCGGTTCACAATGTTGTGGCAAGTACTTTTGACTTTTGAACGAACAACTTCAATATAACGTTATGTATTCTTTGACGATGCCAGATAAATAGAACACTTACAATTATATATGAAGCAAACACGGTATGAACTAAACTAGTTACAAGTCATATACGTCCGTTTTTTTGAATGTGTGATGCCAGATCTGTTCCATGTCACCCCATTTTGTTACAGTTCCATGTTCGATGGGAAGACCGGGGCCGAGACCAAATATACGTCTGTTGCTCTGTGCTTCGTCACCGATGCTAGAGTCTCTGTTTTGCATACTAACCATGGTGGGCTAGAACAAAAGATAAGGTCTAAAGGAATTGTTTGGTTCCGGTTACCCAATCCCACCTAGATTTTTTTCACGCCAAGCCTACACTTTTTAAAAGTATTCTTGAAAAAAATATAACATCGCGCGAAAATTGTGGTCTCGTAGGAAATAGTGGATGCAGAAACTGACATAAAACTGTTCTTCCAATCCGTATTCGCTGTACATCTGTTGAGAAGAAACCAATAGCCAGAGACCAGAGACTATATGGAAAACAACGGAAAACATAACTACCTGAACTAGCTAGACAGTCACATATAAAAAAAAAATATAATAAAAAATCTACCTACCCTACCTATTCTAAAATTGAACGTAATCGGAACCAAAAAATGTTTTTATTATTTCTGGAAGATTTTTGAAAACTTTGCGTAACCTTAAATTTGTGACGACGAAGCGAATGGGAAACTGCTATTGCTATACGACATGATGTTTACAAGATCATGTTACAAATGCACGGACCAAATTGCAAACAATTGCAATCGTGGTCCCCCTCCCCCATTTCATTTCATTTCGATTAGTGAAGTCTACACAAGGCAATTGACTGAGAACTTGACACGGCTGGTTCGAACAGAATGTACAATGCACTAGATGTCACAATATCGAAACATAAACACATTCACAGTGTTACTGGAGGCAACCGAGCTTTATCAAATTCATTTATTTAATTAGGCAACTGGCCTCTTTATATCTATATATTTTTTAAAAATTAGTTATGAATAGCTATAACTTGTCGTAATATTGATGTGATAGTATAGTAATACTGTTCATTGGCCATTTCTGAGCCTAACTAATATCTCCTAGTCTCGGTTACCCAGACTCTCGCCGCTGGGGGCTCTGCCTACGAGACCTCCCCCAAGCGAGAGTCCTAGGGAAACTATTTTACTACCATTATCACCATCATCATTATTAGTGTTATTATTAATAGCTGTTGTAAACTACTACTACCACGATAAACACAACGTACGCCAAAACTCAGGTAAGTTTTTTTTTATAATCTTGTGGTGTGAAACCTTCTTTTATACATGTCAATAAGAACGACCAATAATAGACAAATATTTAAGGCGAAACTAAATAAAACATTATTTTTTGAGCGGATAGCCACATCTTCTTGACCCTTTATACTGCCTCTACAAGTTTTGTTTATTTCTATTCATTTCATTTTCTACATCGATGGATCGATCCATCGATGTAGCATGCGGAGTTTCTGTATATTTATGATTAAAGTTTCCACCGACATAATCTCCATCACTATTCACAAAAGATGTTGTTATATCTCGTACCCCTAATTCAAATTAGCCATAATTTTCATGAACGTTTTGTCCATGGACTTTGATTAGTTCATCGGAAACTATTTTCACTTAAAATCAGATTGTGGAAAGGCGGCGAATACCCGAAACAAAACACACGGCACAAAACGATGGAAATAGCGGTAAATAAAGATCTGACCTCTTTCACCACATCAGATTTTAATCAGATTAGGACCACAGCGCACAGCTGCTCATTCGCTTTTTCGAATGTAGTCGGCACTGCGACTCCTGCCACGGTCGCTGCTGCTGCTGCTGCTACTACTACTACTACTACTACTACTACCTTATATGTTGAAATGAGTACTTGACAATTAAATCACAGACTTTCAGGTATGGAACATTTGTCAATGACGGGGCGTTTATCAAGAGCAATGACTATTTCTTTGACAACTAGTAGACTTTTTCATCGGAAAATATGAGAAATACTGAGATTGTGACTCACGAACGGATGCCGGTTATACATAGAATTCGGCCATGGATACGCTAAAAAAATAACACTGGTAAAACGTCAAAAATATGGCGACAGTCATTCAAAAATTCTATCAATAATTACTAACCGTTTACCGTTTATTTGCCATAGAAAGAATGAATTTGTCAGTATGCCATACACATACAGAAATTGACAAAATAGAGAAATTGCACAACACATCTGTATAGAATACAATTGAGAGTTCTATGGCCGGAAAACAGGGAAAAGCTAAAGTGTAGCTTGTAAAAATCTGTTTCCCGAGTTTGGTACTTTACAATTCGTAGTACAATTAGAAATAATGAGGACTTTCTAAAAGAAGAATGTAAAATATCAATACAATTGCTCTACAGTAACTATGAAGTACGGAATAATTATAAAATACCGTATTTACACAAGAAAAAAAATTAGTTCAGTCAAAAGATATGAAACAGGTGGAAGGAAACATATAATAAAACTATACTTATACTTTGGAATGTTGCAACATCTGGTAAAGTTTGATGCATCCACAGGCCAAAATTTGATAAGACTGGTAATGTCTACAGAATATGCAGGTTTATTGTCTGATAAGAAAGTACTCTTTAATTGCTGATTTGAAAGCATTTCTGTTGGTGATGTTACGTATCGTTTGAGGTACGTCATTCCAGATTTTACCACCATGAGAGTACTGGCTAAGAGTGAACGTTTTCCTTGGTATGGAAATATTAAGTCAATGAGCGAGAGTTTGGTGCTATGTGATTTCCTAAAACCGTACTGTTCCCTATGCAGGATATTGAAACTGTCAAGAAAATGTACCAACTGCTTGTTTACAATTTTCTCAAAACGTTTTCTAAGAGATGGGAGGGTAGAATTGAATTATTTCACTGCGGTGCGGTGCGCAACTATCACATACGGAGGTTTTTACGATATCGATGTTAGCATGTTTACGTACGCTTAGCGGCTGTACAAAAGGTGATTTGTCCAAACAAGCTGTATTTGTTCACTTAGTCTGACTGTTTACACTCAGTCTGATGATGCTGGTCGATGTTCGGCAATCCATGAATTGAACAGGAAAGCATATGTCACAGTTCACACGTGTTTTCACTTTTTAAATGACACCCACAATAAGTCTAGTACTTGATGCAAACTATATATGTTGATGTACCTGTGTACGTGTAGCGGCGCATTGTTGTTGGTATGTTTTGTGCCAGAAAGCGATGGGACTGGGTGTGAGGATTTTTTATCCTCTGTTACCTTTGATGGTCATGTCCAATATTCGGAAAATGATCAATTAAACCGAAACCGTATTTCACATGTGCCTTATACATGTATATATCACAACAGCAACATCGTAACTGTACAGGTAGTCTTGCTGCTAGACGTTCGGGCTTTCTTTCGATGCTAAAACTATAAGCGAACGAAGTTCGCATGTGAGGGCCTGCCCATCCTCGATAGCGTTGTTCGGCTGTGTGTCGTATTTTATCGGAAGAACATCCGAGGGCTAGCTGATAGACTACTGTACAGGTTGATGTTTGCAAACAATTTCAACGTAGTTCAGAACATATACTATACTTCTGACGTCAGAAGTGTAGTAATATGAAATGTATCGATCGATTTCATATTACTGTACTTTGATGTCACAGCCTTGAAATATGAGGGTCTATGTATATAATAAATAATAATAATAATAATAATAATAATGATGATGATAATAATAATAATACCATGTTAGTATTATACCTGCGTCAACAAAATAACCTATGATCAGCATAACTCAGTCACAACTTAGAAATAGCAGCAAGTGTGTGTAGTAAAAGATAAACTACACACGAGACAATATGTTAGTATGTTGAACAAATAGACCACATACTTTATTCAGTCAAAGCCCTGATTTTGGCCTCACAGCCTCATTCCAAGCAAAATCCTGTGCTAGATGCTCACAAGTCCACGGTCAAAACCCAAGTATCTAATCTCCGATACTTTCGGTTGTTACAAAAATAAATCAAACTGAGCCAAGCATAGGAGATGAGCTTATAGGTCATTCACAGGCCTTTGCAAGATAGGCCATGGTGGCACTCTATTTCCTGTCTGTGTGTACTTTGGGGGGTATGCATGGTAAAGCTTACTTGATTAATCATAGAGAATTGCTGCTTTCCTCGATGTCTGAACAATACGAAAAACATCCCTGATTTACATTTCTACAGGATACCAAGGGACAAAGCGTTTAAGAAACGATACTGTAAGGTGATGATACCCCCAATTTGAGCGAGGGCGCTGTATTCCCAATTTCCTGTTTGCAGTCTGAAATGGTGAACGTCATGGAAACAAATGACAGTAAACTTAAATTTGAAGGACATGAAATATGAACTTGTATTCTTAAGATATAACCCACGAAGTGAAAAATCATTGGTTATGCAAATTCCTCATTAAAACTAAAAGCTACATCAGTAGGCATTAATATTCATTGGATATTTACCAAAATGTAATCATTTTTTTTTTGTCAGACAGACAGACAGACATACAGACAGACAAACAAACAAACAAACAGACAGACAGACAGACAGACAGACAGACAGACAGACAGACAGACAGACAGACAGACAGACAGACAGACAGACAGACAGACAGACAGACAGACAGACAGACAGACAAACAAATAAACAAACAAACAAACAAACAAACAAACACGACAAAAGTAAAAGCGAACGTTTTGTTGCATACGTTTATCTGTTTTACTATACTGGTTTGTGATATCAACCGGTATATGTATTGCGAAATCGATAAAAAAAAACATCAAAGAAACAAGTGTAAAATTATTTTCATAACTATAAGTGACCGATTACACATATTCAATTTTATAAATTATATTCATCGATCCTACCATTTGAATAACTTGTTCTGTGAGATGAATCAATTTCAGTGAAACATCTTTTAAAATTTACTAACCTTTTTTTTTTACACCAGAGATTTGCGATGAAACAACGGACATTGAATTACATGGTGATTTGTGGTACATTATTGTTGCTGGGGTGGATAGTGTTATTTCTGGTATACGGAGGTGATTCAGAAGCATACATAACACCGAGTGAGTGAGTTTTATTGCGTCTAAATGTGCATATATTATCTTCTCAGTGTTGGTTGGTTGGTGGTTGGTTGGTTGATTGATTGATTGAGAGACCGACCGACCGATAGATGGAATGGCACTTGAATAAATGAATGTATGTTTTGATTCGTAGATGGGTTTTATTCCGGTTAGTTGACAAATTACTAGCTAGATAGACGGAACAGTAAAAACAGTCTATCGAAAATGGTGAGTTGAGGCAGAATTTTTTCTTTATTCTCAACAAACACGTCACCCAGTCTACTATTTATGATAGTTACTGTAAGGCCAGAAAAAAATTTAAAAAAAGCTGCTGAACGGGCAATCTAACCCATCACATTGGGTAGGTAGGTCGATTTCATTTTTTCACAATGCCTGACAGGATGTAAAAACAAACCATATATAATGATAGCAAAATATTTCAGGTCGAGTTTAGATAGAACCTATTCAGTCATCTTGATTGTACTATCTCTTGCAATTTGTCTGCATAGCTACCATTAGGTAATGTACATAATTTAAGGTTAAACAAATGTTGTAACTCCTCTTACCCTTGCTTCTCAAAAAAATGTTAAGCCCCGCCATATGAAACCCAAGCAGTATTTTAGCCAGCCCATCTGTCACCTACACTACACAGTGGAGATAAAAATTATATGGTACAATGATGTATTAAAATAATAATGATAGCCAACTACACTAATACTCCGATCGAGATTACTTTACACAGGATGTGGATTTCACATGCATATTAGGAGATGTCTCTAATTAGCTCTAACCTATGTAGGGAGGTACTTAGCCAGCCACCTTCCATCTTGTTTTGGGAGAAAGACAATTATCACCTTGATTGCTACTGATTGGAAGGAGACAACTCCAAAGATGACAAAAATGAAAATAAGACAGTGTAGGAGGCCATTTAGAGACGTAAAATATCAAACCATAGACATAATTTAAAGTCTTACAATGCTTGAATATGGTAATAAAATACCAGAATTGAAACAATTATGCTATGCAGTACATATTATCTGGAAGTGTATTTTGTTTTGGCAAAGCTAAGATATTTTGCGGATGTGCACTTGGTAAATGACTTCTCCTGAAGTTTAATTTTGTTCCAAAAAATCCCGAATAAAAAGCAAAACATTTCAAGACTTTCAGAGTTTTGATGACCCAATGACTGCTCAGCCCACTCCCATGGTCGTAAACTTTTGCTCAATTCTTTTTAGTGCACATTGGATATGCAACAGTTTAATATCAATTTTGAAACAAAGTGTGCATTTTACTGACATGCGAAGCCCGCATGAGGATATTGCCCATCACCAAAACAAAAATATGGATAGGTTGAACAGCTTTTTCATTTTTTTCTAGCCTAATGTCGTATCTTTTAAAGTAGTTGCCGAAAAGATGTCACATTCAAAGTAAAAAACCCAAACCTTTAAATAAAAAAAATTGGATGGTGCTTCTCAAATGAGTAACACAACAAAATAATCATTTTCTTTACCCAACTCCCAAAACTTTTAAAGCCCTCCTTTATGTCGGGGCTCAAGGTGAACTCAGTGGATTATCCCTGTCATTATCATTATAATGGAAATTGAAGTTTGGATTTTGATGTCGAAGGTACAGCTCTGTTTACAAATTCAGGGTCATTCTTTCCATAGCAAGTTGTCGCTTCAAATGAATTGCGGAATAAACGCCAGTGTCAGTGCAATGAGATAATTATATCAGACAAAATTTCAACCAAAGACAACGACGAACACAACTGAAAGTTGATCTTCAAAGAGTGGATCTTAAACTGCGTACCTAGTTTTTCAGGGCCACCAAATATTCCAAAAAGAGATCTGCCGTTTTATCAGTAAATGATTTAATATGAGGAACAAAATGTAAATTAGATCGAGCTCATCTTTGGAGTCACTGCATGCAGCAGGCGACCTTACGTTGAACGACTTTTTCTGTCTTTTTTTTTAGTTTCACTCTCTGACATTATTGCGACTTTCAAGACTACTGTTAGTGTTACTCGCGGAAAATGCACAGTGCATGTCCTCACTTCTTTTGTACTTTCCCACACAAAGAATTTGTGCAAAAAGTTACAATTTTCAACAGGGCACATTTTTATTCAAAGTTAAGCCAGCGTACAATAGAGATGTAAGATACATATTAGCGAGGACTCAGTGTATAGTCACTTTTGATTTTAGTGAACCATCAATTTAAATCGCGCATGCGAGGAATCGTCAAGTAAATAACGATGTTAATAACATCGCTATGTATTCAAAGAGTTGCTTTTTTTCTTTCTTTTTTCCTAAAAATCTCGGGGGGGGGGGAGCAGCTGCCCTCCTGCCCCCCGAAGGCTACGGTACTGATTATCAAGGAGAAGTCCTAAATATTTGCATTTGCGAGTTCTTTCTACTACCGCACCGTCTATTACAACTGGGTCTGGATCCCTTAATCTTTTTGCGGATATCTATTTGCATTTCCCTCCGAGTCGTCTTTCCCACATTAAGGTGTAAATAGTTATCCTTACAATATATAACAATTTTTTTAAATTTCGCCAAGGTACTGAAGTAGGGAGGGTTTATCAGTTTATGCCTTGTTATTATAAAACTACTTTTTATTGTAAACTTACTTTCCTTATATTTGTAATAGTTCCCTACAAAAATAACCATGGACCATTCCGGCTTCTATCAAGTAAACAACTTCAAGAGAATTCTACAGAAGACGAAACGAAGGTAAAAAATTAGTGTGAATATGCCCGTATTGTTTAATGTGTAGGCCATTTAATAAAAACACACCAGGGCAATAAAACTGTAATCAAAGCATTAAGGCCGAAAACATGTTTTCTTTTATATGAGATCATACCCTATATACCTCTTTTCTCCATATTTTGCAAACCCATGTTCAGAACTCTTATCAAAAGGAAGTAAGCGCCTATAGAGTCATGAATTTGTTGTGTATCTATTAAATATGCATGTATGTGAAATCCACAATTCAAATTCAAAAGTGTACCAGTGAAAGAATAAAGCAGAAGGAAATTAGTTTCAATTTGGTGTTTTTTGGCAATCGAACAATATCTAAGTCATGTAACATCATAACAACACTTCAGAACCCAAAGTATATGAAAAAAAAGGTTTCATTTCGTGGAGTGGCATTCCCTGTTTAATAACTACCAGTGATGTAGGTGTCAACTGTATTCTTAGTCATTTTCAATACTTTGTGTTTGCAGGATGTTTACCAGCAACGTTTAGAGGTTTATAGGAATGGGTGTAATGATGCCAAGAGAAAGTTTCAGCTGAACTTATTAAAAAGTGGTACATATTTTGTGTACGAAGACAATACCAAACTTATTTACTGTTATGCACCTAAAGTGGGCAGTACAAATTGGCTCAAGCTTTGGCTAGTTCTATTGGGTGTTATCAATTCCACACAGGCTGATAATATGCACCACAGCGTCGTTCGCCCTAAATACTTCAAACATATTCCATTGCTAAAAAGGTTGAACGAAACTGAAAAAAACAAACGTTTGGAAAACTATCTTAAATTCATCTTTGTTCGCCATCCCTTCAAGCGTTTATTGTCGGCTTTCAGAGACAAATTCGAATCGGCAGATCGGTTGAAAGAAAACTTTGTTAAGATACATGGAACAAAGATCATACGTCGATATCGGGCAGGGGGACATAATATGCCAGAAGAGGAGGTAAACAACCTTCGTCAGTATGTACAGTTCAAAGAGTTTGTTCAATATGTCATAGACACGGCAGGTACATCAGAAGTTGACGGTCATTGGAAACCGATTAATCAACTTTGTTCTGTGTGCTCAATAAACATTGATGTCATTGGCAAGTTTGAGAATTTGGAAGAGGACACACTCTATGTATTAAAACGTGCTGGCGTCGATGATGACACTGTTTCATTTCCCAAATTTGATACACGAGCTACCAACAGCTCCACTACTGATTTACTTCGTCGATATTACTCCAGTATAAGCAAAGACAATATTCTGAATTTGTATGACGTATACAAGCGCGACTTTATTTTATTCGGATATCCGTTTCCTGATGAATTTATTCAGTGGTCAACTTCCACGTAGAGCTGTACGATACAACCAATAATAGCATCATTGATGTTGAAGTAGTACAATTGTAGTCATGTGTTAGATTTTTTTTTAAATGTCTATATACACCATAATTGTACAGTTGGTATTGGCAGTATCTGTGTTGCTTAGTCAACCACCTATGTAAATTTTTGAAGGTTTATCCACTTGCCTATTAAACTATCCATGTTGTTAATTTGCAATATACATGTACATTACCATTTCACTGTTGCTATGGGCGTGGTCTTGTTGATATGTGTGTATGACTGCATGTGTGTATGCATGTGTGTGTGTGTGTGTGTGTAAGTATGTATGTATGTATGTATGTATGTATGTATGTATGTATGTATGTATGTATGTATGTGTGTGTGTGTATGTATGTATGTATGTATGTATGTATGTGTGTATGTATATATATATGATTGTATGTATGTATGTATGTGTGTGTGTATGTATGTATGTATGATTGTATGTATGTATGTATGTATGTATGTATGTATGTATGTATGTATGTATGTATGATTGTATGTATGTATGTATGTATGTATGTATGTATGTATGTATGTATGTATGTATGTATGTATGTATATATATGTGTATGTATGATTGTATGTATGTATGTATGTATGTATGTATGTATGTATGTATGTATGTATGTATGTATGTATGTATGTATGTATGTATGTATACTTTGGTCTGCTCAGGGATAGGTACATACCTCGATATTACTGTACTCACCCAAATATGTTCAAATTTATCGATCTGATATCCACTGACAAGACTTCCATTGTATGACGACTAAGGCTTTATATTATTCATGATTAGGCACAATGGCCAATAATTGCCACTGGTGGCGTGTTAACATGTTAATATGTAATCACCAATTTGTATCTTCTCCACTAAGTTATGTAACCAATGTATAGTTATTGTCTATTTATTCTTGACTTCAAAGCTCATGGGTCAATTGACCTGATGCAATAAACCAACATTATGTATGTATGTATGTATGTATGTATGTATGTATGTATGTATGTATGTATGTATGTATGTATGTATGTATGTATGTGTGTGTGTGTGTGTGTGTGTGTGTGTATGTATGTATGTATGTATGTTTATGTATGTTTATGTATGTATGTATGTATGTATGTATGTATGTATGTATGTATGTATGTATGTATGTATGTAGTTATTTATTTATTTATTTATTCATTCGTCCGTGACCTACCTGGCCATTCATTCACCCATCCATCCATCCATCCACCCACCCACCCACCCATCCACCCACCATTCATTCATGCATCCACCCATCCATCAATCCACCCGCCCATTTATTTATTTATTTATTTATTTATTTATTCACTCACTCATTCTCTTTTCTTTCTTTTCACACTTTCACACTTTAAAGTATCTAGGTGGTAACTCTCAAACGCCACCGCAGTACTATTCTGCAAACTGCTTGACTACTGTGTGATATCGACGATAATAATAGGAATGTAATCATTGTAATCTTAATGTTGTATTTAAAATAGATACGTTTGAGTGTAATGACTACATGCACCCAAATGATAAAAAATACGGTTAACAATACGGTTGAACACTTGATATATGTTACATCTTAACTACTAGTAATAAATTGACAGCACATCATTGCTTGTAGTCATTTTCATAAACATATGTATAGGTACTTTCCCATTCTCGGACATCTTTATGAGAAACCGTTAAATAATCAATTAAGCAGGCCTTAATTAAAAGTGAAAATACATTGTAATTCATTTGTCAAGCGATCAACACTTGCAATATTTGTAAATGCAAATATGAAATGTTCTAAGTTGGTCCATCCAGCTCCCTTTGCAAATGTCAAAATGATGTGTCTTTAATTAAAAACATTTTCTGTGAACGATACCAGGTCCCGATTCGTCGTATTCTTGTTTGCTGATCCACATCTGTTGGAAGGTTGAGAGTGAAGCTAAGATGGAGCCTCCGATCCATACAGAGTATTTACGTTCTGGTGGGGCAATGATCTTGATCTTCATGGTACTTGGTGCCAACGAAGTCATTTCCTTTTGCAGTCTGTCAGCAAGGCCTGGATACATACTGGAACCACCTGACAACACGGTGTTAGCGTATAAATCTCTACGGATGTCGATGTCGCACTTCATTATACTGTTGTACAGGGTCTCGTGAACACCAGTATTTTCCATTCCTGTTAACAAATTAAAACAAAGTTGTTGACTTAAATTTGGAACCACATATTTACGAAGGAATTTTATAGCATTGAGTCGTAAGTGAAGTGATATTCTCCTAATAAAGTCACGTGATTACTGCAATAATTATGGTTGATGATAAAAACAAAGACATTTCCTTACCCAATAACGCGGGTTGAAATAAAACTTCAGGTGTGCGGAACCTTTCGTTGCCAATGGTAATAACGTTGCCGTCTGGTAGTTCGTAACTTTTCTCCAATGATGAACTGCTGGCGGCGACTTGTAATTCACTCTCATAGTCTAAGGCTGTGTAACAGAGCTTCTCTTTGATGTCACGAACGATTTCTCTTTCAGCTGTAAAAAATATATATTTATATATATACAAATGATGTAAGAAAGGATCATATTTCGGCATACTGTGCGTGATATATGTGTAGTCTGGTAGTTGTAAGAATTCAAACACTGATGATCAGATGAATGGCATTCTACGGTTTATATGAAAATCTTTCTTTATGCAAATGACCCGTTAATGTTTGTAGGAGGTGTAACCAAAACCTTCCAATTTGTTGACAAAGGAAAATTTGCATCAATCAAGTTTCATAAGAATTGATGCCGGAAAGTTTGAGATATGTATCGAAAGACAGACGCCACACGCACACAGACACAGACACACAAACAAACTCACAAACAAACAAACAAACAAACAAACAAACAAACAAACAAACAAACAAACAAACAAACAAGGTTACAATGAGACCACCCTTCGTCACGGAACAAAGATTTGTTGAATAAATTCTCACTATTTTCCCATACGCACAGCTTGGTAAAACCAGCTGAACTTTAACCCCATCCAACAAATGCGTATGCCATGGTTATTCCTACATTGATAATTCTAAGAGTATACAAATACAAGTGCTATCTGGGTTTTGAACTTGCTTATAGTGCCCAAAGTTAACAGTTCAACAACACTATCGCACTAAACTAACCTGTCGTAACGAAACTGTATCCCCTCTCATTTAGTATCGTCATCAGATAGTTAGTCAGATCGCGACCAGCCAAGTCTAGGCGAATTATAGCATGTGGAAGAGAATAGCCTTCGTATATTGGTACAACGTGTGAAACACCGTCACCACTATCCATCACAATACCAGTGGTACGACCAGCTGAGTACAGAGACAGCACGGCTTGGATTGAAACGTACATAGCTGGTGTGTTGAATGTTTCAAACATAATCTAGAACGAGAAATGTAAACCGGTTCACAATGTTGTAGCGAATACTTTTGAATTTTGAACGAACAACTTTAATATACAAGCTGTGTATTCTTTGACGATGCCAGATAAATAGAACACTTATAATTATATATGAAGCAAACACGGTATGAACTAAAATAGTTTAAAGTCATATACGTCCGTTTCGTTGATGGCGATTTAAAGCAGGTTTGTGGTACGTAAGACTAAAAGTTTCTGACGTCCAACCCAGTGACTCACCTGTGTCATCTTTTCTCTATTGGCTTTTGGGTTAAGCGGTGCTTCTGTCAACAGAACTGGATGTTTTTCAGGTGCAACACGTAACTCGTTGTAGAATGTGTGATGCCAGATTTTTTCCATGTCATCCCAGTTTGTTACAATTCCATGTTCGATGGGATGACCGAGGCCGAGGCCAAATATACCTCTGTTGCTCTGTGCTTCGTCACCGACGTAAGTATCTTTGTTCTCCATACCAACCATGGTGGGCTAGAACAAAACATAAGACCTAAAGGAATTGTTTGGTTCCGGTTAATCAACCCCACCTAGTTTTTCACGCCAACCCTACACTTTTTAAGTATTCGAGAGAAAAAAAATAAAATCGCGAAAATGGTGTGAAGTATCGCAGGAAATAGTGGATGCGGAAACTGACAATCTGTATTGGCTGTACATCTGATGAGAAGAAACCAATAGCCAGAGACCATACCTGAACTAGACAGTTACATATGAAAAAACCCTATACAAAATATACCTTCCCCACCTAAAATTGAGCGTAATCGGAATCACACATTTTTTTAATGAAGGATTTTTTAAACTTTGCCTAACCTTAGCTGGTGACGACTAAGCGAATGGAAAACTGCTATTGATGTACGACATGAAGTTTTCTAGATTACAAATGCACGGACCAAATTATAAACAACTGCAATCGTGCCCCCCCCCCCCCACCACACACATTCAATTCCATTTCATTTCGTTTAGTGAAGTCTATACAAAGTAATTGACTGAGAAATTAACACGGCTGGTTCGAACAGAATGTACATAAGTAGTATTTTGAAGAAAACTGTATGCAAGTACGTAACTCACCTGGTATCTCGGCCTGCCAACAATGGGTGGAAACACAGCACGGGGAGCATCATCACCGGCAAAACCTGCCTTACACATACCAGAACCATTGTCTACAACCAAAACAGGAATATCTTCGTCCATAGTGATTGCACTTCAAGTCGGAATTCGATGGTTATAGCGTACTTTGTCTACGACCACGCATTTGTATTTTTTTCTGCAATGAAAGGGGAACAAAGGCACAGTTGAGTCTATCGTGGAGGTAGAATCACTTCTACACCTCCATGAGTGAGTCTATTTTGGCTGTTTTTCTTTTTGCGTGGGGGACTAAAAAGAGAAGTCGTTTTCGGAAATCCTATACACCGCGGGACCTCTCTATAATCTCAGACCCTATAGTGGTCATTTGGAAATGGTTTACTTGTAATCTGGATTAGAGGGCTGCTGTACAATGAGGCAAGGCATTGTGGGAAATAAACAAAGCTAGAAGCTTCACAACTCCTACCCAATGCCGAGGCAAGCTCCCAACATTGTTTTATTTCCTATAATGCCCCGCCCTAGTGTCAAACAGGCTTCTTTATAAGGCAGATTTGTCAATTTTTAGAACTCTATTTTAGATGTAGGATTTGTAGATATGTAGGCTTAGGTGAGTAGCCTACTGAAAATGAATGCTTGTTAAATCTGCACTAGCTGCAACTGGGACATTATTATTGGTCGTTTACTTATTTAAAAAAGACACTGTATCTGTTAATTAGTGGTTAATATTATCTGTAGGTAGTGTAGTGGCAAGTTTTTCACCATGTTAAAACTGTAATCAAGGATTATCATTTTTTTGGATCAGCCAACCACAATATTTTCACTGGAAATTGTTAATATAGAAATAATTAGATTGGCATGTTACACGTTAACCAGTGGTCGATATTATCAATAAGCAGTACAGAAACAGGTTGAAATTGTGATTGCCGTTGAGGGCGCTGATGTTTGGGTGCGGACCCGAAATCGTGTTTACAAGTACAAAAAATATGTTTACCCACAGGTAATGCAATATTGGTTCACGGTGTACGATATTACGAGTTGGTTTTTGTACTAATGCTCCAGTTGCATTTAAATAAAAATAAAAATATTGTCGATAGTCAGGACAGTTTGTCACTACAAGGAGCGGTGGCCCGGTAAATAGCCTCGGGATAGTCACGACGAAGAGCGGCGTTATGATTCAACTACACTAATTACTAGTAAGTCAATATACGTACAGTTACTGCTTGCAGACAGAGTACGGGATGCTATTCCAGGCCTTAACGAGACGGAAAGGGTTTATCGAGGCCGGATCTTTACTCCGTCTGTAAGCAGGGCATGCGAGATAATAGCATTAGATAACAAGACCCCAATATTTTTCAATTGGTGCGCGGCCAACGGCTTCGGCAATGGACATGGCCATATAGGTAGAAACTTTCCTACCTCCATGCCCATGCTGTCGTGACAGGATCGATGCAGTCACGATCTATACTGTGTTCATGGAGGTAGGAAGAACCTTGGCGTAATGATACTGACTGTACGTGTTACTACTATACCTCCATGCTGTGTACGTTGTAGCACAGACTTGTCTATGATTATAGTTTGTAAGATCATGGCGGTATAAACTCCATGATCTTACAATATACCTCCATGGTAAGATCGACAGTCACTTACCATTCTTCAACTTGGCGTGAACAATATGACTGTAATACTGTATTTCGCACGTTACGTCGTGGTCGCATTTTATGTGCTATCTTGCTATGACATAGTTTCCCTTTCCGTCAATGACAACATTTCACAGTGGTGACTCAGTGGTACGTGTTACGTACTGTATCGTAAATGCCCATGGTACTACCTAACACAGTCGGCAAAGCCCCTTAATCACGTGATCTTATGAATGGGCATTCAAATTTCGATCTTGTTTACATTATGTAGTGTGTTGTAACACATACTACTAGACAATGTACACTATGATGATTTTTGGGGGAAGGGCCGGGGGATTTGCGAGAAAAAAAATTGCTGCAGGCTTAAGTAAAGTGAAAAAAAATCCTTGCAAACAAAATGCTTCCAAGGTACGTGTATAAGCTTAAAAAAACTGTTGTGATACACGTGCGCACACAATAAATGTGTCCCCGACGTACCCAAATGGTTTAAAGATTTTTGTCAAAAGTTAATATTAGCTTAGACCACTATAACTTGTAGTTCTCTGAGATACTAGTTAATTGTTGGCAAATGTTGAAACAAAAGAAAACACTGATATCAATTCAAATTACATGACCTGACTTCGTACATTGAATCGTGTAATTTTTCCACATAAATTATAAACCATTTTTGGCATGCAACAATATGCCATGAAAATGTGTTACTCTATGTTAGCTTTCTAAATTCGAATTCCAATAGTGATAAGGAGTCGCCATTATTATCATTTCGACGTGTTAAAATACACCAGAAAACACTCTTTTGGTCGCTGAATTTCAAAAATCGCGGGCGGGAGAGGGAAACCCTTACCCACTCGGCACCCCACTATGTCCCCTCTTACTTTGATCTCAGACCACTATTCTGTATAGTGGTTTGAGCTTTGATTCATCTTTTGACTCCTACCTTCCAATTTTACTTGCTACTTTTCAAATAAGTTACATCCATCTCATATTATACGAGGAAATTCAATTCGAGATGAAAACGGTATATCCGTCATATATGTATGTATGTGTATGTATGTATGTGTGTGTGTATGTATGTATGTATGTATGTATGTATGTATGTATGTATGTATGTATGTATGTATGTATGTATGTATAAATGTATGTATGTACGTCCGCAAGCACCTGTGTACGTATCATTGTATGTATGTATGTATGTATGTATGTATGTATGTATGTATGTATGTATGTATGTATGTATGTATGTATGTGTGTGTGTGTGTGTGTGTATGTATGTATGTATGTATGTATGTATGTATGTATGTATGTATGTATGTATGTATGTATGTATGCATGCATTTATGTATGTATGTATGTATGTATGTATGTATGTATGTATGTATGTATGTATGTATGTATGTATGTATGTATGTATCCATTCAACCGTGGCCTACCCGGCCATTCATTCATTCATTCATTCATTCATTCATTCATTCATTCATTCATTCATTCATTCATTCATTCATTCATTCATTCATCCATCCATCCATCCATCCGTTCATTTATTTAATATTCATTCATTTAAAGTATCTAATATGTACTAACTCTCAAACGCCACCGCAGTACTATTCTGTAAACCAAAGTTAATTAACTGTTTGACTACTGTGTGATATCGACGATAATAATAGGAAAGTAATGTTGTATTTAAAATAGATACGTTTGAGTGTCATGACTACATGCACCCAAATGATAAAAATTACGGTTAACATGTACAATATGGCTCAATAATTAATATTAATCAATAAAGTGACAACATATTGCTTGCAGTTATTTTCATAAACATATGTATACGTACTTCCCCATTCATCGGACACCTTTATTAGAAACCGTCAAATAAACAAGGTAGCGAAATAATCGTACAAAAAAATCATTCATCTTTATTGTACTAGATGTCAAATTGGATATCAATAATCTGAAGGAATAGAAAAGATGTGAGAATTTAACAACGACAAAAAAAGAAAAAGGTTGTTATATTACAAAGCTCATTAGTGGTCTGAGTATAAAGTAAATGAATTCCTTGGACTAACTAAGAACTTATGTTTGAGTATGCAGGCCTTAATTAAAAGTTTAAGTATATTGTCAAGCGATCAACACTTGCAACATTTGTAAATACAAATATGAAATGTTCTAAGTTGGTCCATCCAGCTCCCTTTGTAAATGTTATGATGATGTGTCTTTAATTAAAAACATTTTCTGTGAACGATACCAGGTCCCGATTCGTCGTATTCTTGTTTGCTGATCCACATCTGTTGGAAGGTTGAGAGTGAAGCTAAGATGGAGCCTCCGATCCATACAGAATATTTACGTTCTGGTGGGGCAATGATCTTGATCTTCATGGTACTTGGTGCCAACGAAGTCATTTCCTTTTGCAGTCTGTCAGCAAGGCCTGGATACATACTGGAACCACCTGACAACACGGTGTTAGCGTATAAATCTCTACGGATGTCGATGTCGCACTTCATAATACTGTTGTACAGGGTCTCGTGAACACCAGTATTTTCCATTCCTGTTAACAAATTTAAACAAAGTTGTTGACTTAAATTTGGAACCACATATTTACGAAGGAATTTTATAGCATTGAGTCGTAAGTGAAGTGATATTCTCCTCATAAAGTCACGTGATTGCTGCAATAATTATGGTTGATGATAAAAACAAAGACATTTCCTTACCCAATAACGCGGGTTGAAATAAAACTTCAGGTGTGCGGAACCTTTCGTTGCCAATGGTAATAACGTTGCCGTCTGGTAGTTCGTAACTTTTCTCCAATGATGAACTGCTGGCGGCGACTTGTAATTCACTCTCATAGTCTAAGGCTGTGTAACAGAGCTTCTCTTTGATGTCACGAACGATTTCTCTTTCGGCTGTAAAAATATATATTTTACATTTATATATAAAAATGATATCATATTTTGCTTGATATTTGTGTACTCTTAATTATCTGGTAGTTGTAAGAATTCAAACACTGCTGATCAGATGAATTAAATTCTACGGATTATATGAAAATTTTTATTTATGCCGTTAATGATTATAGGAGGAGTAACCAAAACCTTCAAATTTCTTGCGATCCTCACATTAAAGGAAAATATGCATCAAGTTTCATAATAATTGATGCAAGAGTGTTTGAGAAATATATCCAAAGACGGACACCACACAGACACAGACAAAACAAACAAACAAACAAACAAACAAACAAACAACGAACAAAGTTATGAGACCACCCTTCGTCACCGAGGGCAAGATGTGTTGAATAAACTCTCACTATTTTCCCATACGCACTGCTTGGTAAAAACAGCTGAACTTTGACCCATCCAACAAATGCGTATGCCATGATTGTTCTTGCATTGATAATTCTAAGAGTATACAAATAATAGTCCTATCTGGGTTTTTGAACTTGCTTATAGTGCCCAAAGTTAAGAGTTATCTTCAACAACACTATCACACTAAACTAACCTGTCGTAACGAAACTGTATCCCCTCTCACTTAGTATCCTCATCAGATAGTCAGTCAGATCACGGCCAGCCAAGTCTAGTCGAAGAATAGCATGTGGAAGAGAATAGCCTTCGTATATTGGTACAACGTGTGAAACACCGTCACCGCTATCCATCACAATACCAGTGGTACGACCAGATGAGTACAGAGACAGCACGGCTTGGATTGACACGTACATAGCTGGTGTGTTGAATGTTTCAAACATAATCTAGAAGAACGAGAAATGTAAACCGGTTCACAATGTTGTGGCAAATACTTTTGATATTTGAACGAACAACTTTAATATAACGGTATGTATTCTTTGACGATGCCAGATAAATAGAACACTTATAATTATATATGAAGCAAACACGGTATGAACTAAAATAGTTACAAGTCATATACGTCCGTTTTCAAAGCAGTTTCAGCCTCGGGGACTAAACGTTTCTGACGTCCAACCCAGTGACTCACCTGTGTCATCTTTTCTCTATTGGCTTTTGGGTTAAGCGGTGCTTCTGTCAGCAGAACTGGATGTTCCTCAGGTGCAACACGTAACTCGTTGTAGAATGTGTGATGCCAGATCTTTTCCATGTCATCCCAGTTTGTTACAATTCCATGTTCGATGGGATATTTTAGGGTAAGCATACCTCTTTTACTTTGCGCCTCGTCACCTACGTAACTGTCTTTGTTTCCCATACCGGCCATGATAATCTAGATAAAAAAAAGAAAATTGAAATGCTTTTATGCTTTCTTAATACCAGAGGACAAGGTGAAATGATCACGCTTCAATATGGAATGGGTGTGAGGAAAGAATTTACAAGTTTATTGACGCATAATACTAATCGGTAGAATCGTTCTAGACTCGACTTCGTTTACTCTAGGGCTTACGTTTTGAGTATTCTACTAAACACTGAGAATCCGTGATGCCTCTGAAATTATCCAGTGCATCACAGTCGGTGAAACTCCAGTCAAATAAATGTACACCAATAATCACATTAATGTTTCTTTCTTCTTCAAATATATAGATAAATAAACTCATCTACTGACCTGGTGTCTTGGCCTGCCAACTATAGATGGGAACACGGCACGGGGAGCGTCGTCACCGGCAAAACCAGCTTTACACATACCAGAACCATTGTCTACAACCAAAGCAGCGATATCTTCGTCCATCATGGTTGCAGTTTGTATTTAGTACTAGTATATCAGTTTTAGAATGTTGATATGGACTGGTAGAAGTATGAGAGGAAATACGTGTACAATGTTGGATTGGAGACGCTAATACAATCTGGCTGAACTATTAAAGTTGGGAAAAAATCGAGACAGTGATTTCTGATATGTGGATATACTGTCGGCCTTGTGAAATTCAGATAGATTGTGGTTGATCACACACACTGAGATACCGGTACAAATATTTCCGTCTGGTCGTTCGGAGTTGTCTCTTGCTGATGGTTTTTCGAAGTATGAGTAGTCGTATCCAAGTCACCTTCTTTTATACCTGCTGCCGCTTTTGATACTTCGATGATGTTAACTTTCAAACATGCAAGGTGATGAGTCATGACAATGACCTCATGTTATATTGTCTCCTATGTCACGTGACACCATGAATAATCATTACGTTCCACGCTGACGATGTTGTGATCGTTGTGGTGACACTTACAGTACATTTATAGGTCGAATTCATTTCTTGCAATGTTTTATGTGTAGTTAAGAATGCCTTATAAGGAAAAGCGTCAGTTAATATCTATAATTTATACATTAAATCTCGATTGCCATTGTCTTTCAATTTGACAACTGTTATAGTGACAGATCGTAGCAACCCACAAAATGTTTGATTTATTAAATGTGTGTATGTATGTATGTATGTATGTATGTATGTATGTATGTATGTATGTATGTATGTATGTATGTATGACGTTAAACCAAGCAGTTTGAGCGAAATCATGACACTGTATATATTATTCAGTTAGATTAATATTCCTTGCATTTTGCGCAACCCTCAGGTCACTCCATGTATTGTGTAGACAACAATTGGTTTTGGTCGTTTATACATCTAGATAAGGAATCCCTGATAAGAAATCGAGTATTATAAGTGCAAAATCATGGTATAGATACATGGTCTGTCACCGTAGCTACATGCCTGACATTCAACAGGTGGTCACGGCCTAAAGTTGACGGTGACGTACATACGGGGAACTTAACAGTGAGTCACCATAATGAAGGGGTCAGAGGTCACGACAGACAGGTAAACAGAGTATCTCTGTGTACTCTGCAGCTGGTCGTGTTTGGATTTGGATTTCGAAATCAGCGCAAATGGTATATTCACATCCTATAAAGAGAAAATGCGACATGTTTTATTTCAGGTGGACATTATATCTCCCTGGTTATATATATAAAATTATACATATGTATACATTTTTAAAAAAAAACTAGTTTATAGCATGTCATTTTATTCAGCATGACTCAACGGTCAACTATCCTTATCATACAGTGTAAAGTGGCGATTAATTGTGAACATGGTATTCTTTTGATTTTATGTATTTATGTATATACCTTATTTCATTTTAGTCCCTTGAAAGTCAAGGTCCTTTAGGAACCCCTTAAATTTTAATCTGTAAATGCTTTAATAAGCTAAGCATGGTTAGAGATGACTACTAACAACTTCATGAAAGGTCCAAGAGACGTATACAAACTAATGTTTTCAAAAACTGATGACCAGATACATACCGGAGCTATGACTTCAAGTTACTTAACAATGATTCATCCATTGTAACAATTGATCTTGTAGATGAAGGGAATATTCACTAGACGCTGTAGCACTGATGTCAGTAGTCACGCTGTGGCACTTTTTAACTTGAGAGTGCCATGTTTTATTATTGGTATTTTGTACGTACAACGTGCCTAGTTTACTGGGGGCAGAGAGGGGGGTTTATACCCCTCTTGGATTACTATTCACCAGGAAGTAAAAGCTCTAATTCACCATTCACCAGACTAATCGAGTGTCTCCAGATATCAATTCACGTTTACCAAATATGACATGTAGTTCACCATTCACCAGTAAATCGTGTGTACATTCACCAACATCAAACGTACAATTTTGTCATAGGGACCGGTCAGTTTCTCCAGCCTGGGGAGGGGTGGTGGCGGTGGATATTTCTATCGGGCTGACAAAAAGTCACTGACCCCCCTGTAAAACCAAAAAGGCTGACACTCTATGGCTTATTTCTAAAAAATGATGTCACCCCCCCCCATATCATATCCACTTGCCAAGTATTTCATCGTGACTCGCCGGGAAGGGGGGGGGGGGTTGCGACGATGATCAAGTGAGTCCCAACACAGACATAGCGTGAACAGCAAACGTTGACAATTAACTTCCCTATTAAAGTATGAACAATCTAAACTCTATCTAGTGTTGAAAACATACACAAAAACCTACCAATTACGTTTTAAAAACATATTTCCTTACCGCAAACATTCAAGTACTGTTTGCCATTGCAAATATATTACCGTATCACACACACACACACACACACACACACACACACACACACACACACACCTGCCCCTACGTAGCTATCCATCTGATAAAAGTTATAACTATGCAAAAGTATGATGATTTATTTCTGTATACTCTGTATATTTCTGTATATAAGTTCTAACTACTGTATACATGTATTTAGATTCACCTTTTATGTTTCCTCAATTATTTCATATGCGAAATCACAGGCACTCGAATCAATCTGTATGATTAAAAAAAATGTATGGTAAATATGACTATGACATATACATTTTAAAAATAAAATCATACAGTTGAGTGCGTGTGTGCGAAATGTATGACTAGTCAGTAATTACTTGGAATCAGTATAGCGCCACCACGTTCTTAGGTTTTATTACTACCCTTTAGGTTATAACAACACGCCGAGGAAACTATAATAATAGGTAATTATAATCTTATGCGTAATTTAACTAGGAAAATTGTGTGTCTCTGAAACTTACATCATAGACTGTAAATCACAGTGACAAACCAATGGAATACTATCAATATATACGACCATACCATATACAGTCCACTGGGGACAACCTTTGACCGATTACTTCCAGTCACGTGATTTAACTGTTGACCTCCCAATGGGCCCCGTCGTATTGACGGCATAACCACCTGTTGAATCTCACTTCGGCGTTCGCTGTTACCCTGCACAGAGATTGTGTTGCAATTGTATAAAAGAGTTACGTCATCGTTTGGCGAGTCTATGCTTTGAATCAAGACAAGGACAACGGCAAGTGTTCTTTGCAAATTACGCCATGTCACGGTACAAGACGAGAATATGGAGTAACCTGGGGTGTAACGCTCAAGGCTAGAGGAGACGTCAAAACACTTTCCCCAACACGCTGGTAAATTATAGACAGACTGTATTTACATATGGCTGATACTGTTTTGGAGAATTCCTTCATTTAGCTTGAATAACAGTTGGCAACGTAACTGTAGCTAGGTATAGTCGCTTTATAGTGCTCCAAATTATTGATTTGCCGCTTATAAAAGCCATATGTGTGGACAACGACGAGGTAGTTTAATAGTGTAACTTCTACGTGTAATGCAGTGTACATACAAAATAAGACGATGTCTGGTATTTTTATAGTCTTATCATAATAATATACAGATATGTTTTCAATATGTTTTTAATTCATTCAATATTACTATACAATACCGCTGTACTCTGTACGAGTCATCGGCACATCTCCTCAACATGTATGATTCGGCGACCGAAGACGAGCAGAACGCCATAGTCCTTGATAACGCCATAGTCCTTGATAACGGATCTGGTAGCATCAAAGCTGGTTTTGCCGGAGATGATTCGCCACAGGCGGTTATTCCAACCATGGTGGGATACCCGAGACATGAAGTGAGTTACGTACTATTGATATAGTCAGTAAGGTACGCCGTGACGTGGCGCCCTCACACATCGGTCGACTCCTCACATAGAGCACGCCGGTGAGGCCGGAACGACACAACGTATCTTACAGTTTACTATTGATATTTCTCAAAAAAAGCGTTTCAGTTCTCACGACTTAACGTAGTATATGTTTATGATATGGGTAGCAGACAAAATATGGGTACTTATAGCTGGGAGATCCAAGAATTCAGTATTCATGTGATATTTGGATACATATAGGCTATGATCGTTACTGTACATGTATTGCAATTCAGCATACTGAGGAATCTTCCTTGAAGAAACTATACTCAGACTACAGAATGTGTAACTCGAATGACAAATGATCAGTGTAATCGTAACGGAATATTTCAAAATTGGCCCTTCGTTTAGTGTGGTGGGGTGGGGTGGGGGTGGGGGAGTTTGAGGAGATGGGTGAAGGGAAAGATTATTGGAGAGGGGCCGCTGGAAAGTTTGAGGCAGTGAAGGAGTAGATAGACATGAGAGAAGAGAGAAGAGGAAGGTAGAGATATTATAATGTCGTTCATATCCATCATTCTACAATACCACGGTTTTTTTTTTTTTTTTTTTTTTTTTTACAGCGTTTTCAAAAGGGACTAGATAACCTCTATATCGGCGACACAGCTCAAGCCAAAAGAGAGTTTCTGTCGTTGCGGTATCCCATCGAACATGGCATTGTAACAAACTGGGATGACATGGAAAAGATTTGGCACTATACACTTGAAAAAGAATTACGTATACAACCTGAAAATTACAGGGTATTACTGACAGAACCAGCACTGAATCCTAAACTTAACAGAGAAAAAATGACTCAAGTAAGTTTGATTTTATGTGAATAAATTATATCGGTAGCTGCAATTAATCGTTGTTTGTGTGTCTTAGTTACTTGTCGGACAGGATAAGTAAAGTAAAGTATTGTGCATCTCATTCTGTCTTCGTACTCTGCTGTGATGTTCTTTATCTGTCTGCCAGCCAGAAGATAACACTCACTCTCCTATCTCTTTTTCTACCCTCCAATCTTTGTCACTCGTATTCATTTCGTCTTTCTATCTCTATTCATTATATCTTGTTCGATTCGTCGCAGGTGATGTTTGAATCATTTAATACACCAGGCATGTACGTGGCGATACAAGCTCTCTTATCCCTATATGCGTCCGGTCGAACCACTGGTGTCCTTCTAGAAAGTGGTGACTGCGTTACAAATGTCATACCAGTATATGATGGATATTGCCTACAACACGCTGTAAGTCGACTAGACTTGGCTGGTCGTGATCTCACTGACTATCTAGCAGACATGCTTTGCGAAAGAGGATACACCTTCGCCACCACAGGTTAGCTGCATAGATTACTACGATTTATTTAAGACTTTCTTTTAGCCATTCGGCCATTTCTAGAAGTGTTCAAACAATGAGAATGCACAGACTCCTTGATTCGTAATGATGGAGTTTCGGTTTTCCACAATTGTTTATAGAGCCAGTTCTTTACAACTATTAACATGTCATGCAGTCAATATGTTTACCGATAGAACCTACACGAAAAGGAGAGTCTATGGTTTACCTAACAGTTCTGATATCCACACACTTACACACACACATATAACTTTTACCTTGCCAACCACATCAGAAAACCCCCATAGGAAGTAGATTCGTCCGACCATCTTGTTACGCCAAAATGTCATTTGAACTAACAGATCCTGACAATTAGAACCAGTCGTCTAAACATTGCAAAACCTCCGAATTACGGGTTGCGAACGGCTAATTCCTTTAAGTATATGTATGTATGTATGTACATGTATGTATGTATGTATGTATGTATGTATGTATGTATGTATGTATGTATGTATGTATGTAATACATATTCTGACATTAATTATCGTATCCTAGCCGAGAGAGAAGTTGTCCGTGAAATCAAAGAGAGACTGTGTTATGTTGCCACAGACTATGATGCCGAATTACAAGTCGTCAACAAAAAGGTGGAGAGAAACTACGAACTACCAGACGGTACTGAAATCACTATTGGCAACGAGAGGTTCCGAACTACAGAGGCCATGTTCAAGCCTGCATTGTTAGGTTTGTTTTTAAATTTGTAATGATAAAAAGACGACAGACTGTTAGCTACACCGTGTCGCTCCACCCTCACTGGCCTCCTCTCCAGTGAGAGGGGTTGACCGATGTGTGAGGGTGCCCCGTCACGACTGCGTACCTTACAGACTAGAAAGACGGAGAGGCAACTGTTATATTTGATACACATATTTCATACAACAACACGGTCACGGTGGTCCACAAAGACAAAACCACCATGTGTACATTTTCTCTCTACTACTTTTTGGAAAAAATATTATTCACTCATTTAATTGAATTTCGCGCCTAAAATTAAAAGTTACACAAAAATGAGCAAAGTCAACACCATGCAATATTTGCATATGATATGAAACAGTCCATGAATAAAAAAAAATCGAGGCGGAGGGAAGGTGGATGCTGAAGCACGCTACATATAAAATCGTGCCCTTTTTAACAAAATGTATTATAACTTTTTTAATAGATAATATTCACATGACGTCACAATTATAATACTATCTATACCCACTATGAACACTTCTAAATAACATCATTTAAAATAAGTAAAACGTGAAATATATGTGAAATCCAATGTCACATATTCACTTTTTATTTCAATTTTAAGGACTTAAAGAACCTGGTATTCATGAAATGATGTACAGGACTATCATGAAGTGTGACGTAGACTTGAGAAGGGATCTCTATTATAACTGCATACTAAGTGGTGGGAATACAATGTATGTAGATATCCCTGAAAGAATGAGAAGAGAAATAAAGGCACTTGTACCAGATACCAACTTGATGGTCAAAGTTAGAACGTCACCAGAACGGAAAGCTAGTGTTTGGATCGGCGGTTCTATTCTGGCTTCGCTGGCGACATTTCAACAAATGTGGATTACCAAACAAGAATACGAAGAATGTGGTCCGACCGTTGTACATAGGAAATGTTTTTAATGATCCGAACAAAATACGCACAATTTATGTGACGATGCCACATGATGAGAGACAAATGGCCAACAAAACTGTTAGATTCTATATGTTAATTCGCCAGGGTCATCACAAACCGTGACTAAGACACTCGCTCTTCAATATATACTATGGATCTGACCGTACAGCCAACTTGATCAAATTGAACACAAATTTATTAAAAGAAACCATAAGTGTAAGGGAAAAAGATGCAGTCTCGGTATGTCGACATGTCTTGCATTAACACAGCGTTTGTTGTACACGCAGTCTGACCATAGATTAATGGGAGAGGGGAGGGAGGGAGGAGGGAGGGAGGAAACTGGGTAGCGAGGGATTTACTTGAAACTTTTCCTCAATGTTTTAATCCCGCAATTCAACGTTTCATTATGACAACAACACCTACTTCACTAATCACAAAACTAGTCTACCTGTGCACTTGAGAACGGCTATCGCTACACTATTCCGCTATCCTAACTCATAGCTAGGCTATCACAAAACAGACAGGACAGACTATCTAAAATATTACTTGTGGAAAGGTCAAGCTATAGCCGTTATCAAGTCATGGATGTCTCACTAATACATCCATGTTCAAGTCTACAGGTAGGCTACCATGCAATGATAAACACAGTTATCTAATAATAATAATAATAATCTTTATTTGTCCAAATAAATTCGGAAATTTGTTGAATGGTCGCCGCAGAGCAGCGCCTAGTGCCCTAGTGTTGAAGAAGCAGGAGGAAACCGGAGTGCCCGGGGAAAACCTGCGTTGTTCGGCAGGGTCAAACTGAGCATCACCCTTCTTACATGCAGACCTAGTTAAATTTTAAATCAAACCCAGCTAACACCAGGCGGGTTCGAACCCAGACTGCAGAGGTAAGAGGCGTACGAGCTAACCGCTCGGCCACCGACAACCCTAAGTTGCTGTATAGAGTACGATACAAGCCCTTACCTACGGCAGTATACTGCGTGCGTCTCTAGGCCTTACGTTTACGGACGAAGGTACACTGTGTACGTCTCTAGGCCTTACGGACGACGGTGCAAGTCTTACCTAATAATACATGCAATAATATTTTGTCGAAATGCCATTCTTGACAACATAACAAATGGAATGTGATCACGACACAGTCACATCCTGAAAGTAAATTTTCTATTTATCCTCAAGGAAAGCCATCAATCAGGTTTGAGTTTTTCTGAATTTGAGTGAACACACTAGGCCAACGAAATATCTGAACAGTAGGAATAAATACATTAAACTAATCTAACAAATGACGTAATGAAGTTGTCTCGGACAAACAGTGTCATGATGAATCTAATGCCAAGATCGACTCACCTCCATATAAGGTAATACCATACGAGATCAAAATAGTTAATTTCAAACCGTGAACACCTTTGATGAAAACACTGTGCAGAGATATTTGCATAAATTAACATGATTTATACAAGAGTATGGGCAGCACGTGTTTGCTGTTTAGATATGTAAATAGATCAGGACTAAAGGTCACCGTTATCGATAAATCATTTGACTATCCGTCAGTTGCCTTATTTGGTTTTTCTGTTTGGTTTTAAATACCCAGGCGGCAGATTTCTAAACCCACTTAGTATTTTGTAATATCAAAGTTTCTTTGTATGACTAATGACATACCATTATTAGTAATTCATAGTGTCAATAATTACAATAGCCTCCATGTTGGTTTTTCCGTCTATCAAAATTACATAAAATCTACCAGACTGACTGAGTGCACTTTCCTGATATTTCTACTGCATAGACCCGTATAAAGTCCGAGTTTTAGACTCACTCACAAGACGAGTGCGAATTTGGGGGGGGGGGGTTCCTGGAGTAATGACTCGAAAAGTCGGGGACGATTACTCACACGGAGCCCGCAGGTGCTATGTTTTCCGGGCCTGGGTGACTCTGGGATAGCATGTGGACTGACAGGGAAAGCCTCGACAGTACAGTTCCACAGCAACGTGGTATAGAGCGCGCAACATAGCCCTGTCACATAGTCCCAAACCCGAAAGGATATCTGTAGCATTTGTGTTTGTTTGTTTGTGTGTATTTGTCTGCATAACAGTAAATCGCTGGGAGCCGCTTGAATTCCCAGCACAAAAATTTATTTTTAAAAAGCCGATATAACTATTATTTTGTGTCGTGTTCTGCCAAGTGCTCATGTCGGCTTGGCATCAACTTCTTGAGAATTCCTAACCTTTAAATTTTTGGCGCGTAAATATTTTGTGCTGATGCAGTGATGGTCGTTATTTTCAGTTCATGGCCGAATGGAGGAATCGAGAAAATGCACGTGTCCCCATTTATTTGATATCCAATCCATACCAGACGTAACATTAACACTGTCCATAAATATCACAAAAGAGAAATTTACAGCGATATTAAAAAACAGACAACACACAGTGTGTGACATATCATATTGACAGCATTTCTGACCTCGTTCTGAACTTGAATTTAAATATGTAGATTACCATCATCGATTCATGTTGGTGAATTTTTGCACTACCATAAATGGATAGAACAGATACCTCAGAAAGCTGTTTACAACCAGAGATAGATAGTTGGCGATAGGTAGCTGTTTACAAACCGAGACAAGTAGTTGGTGATCGTATGCTTTGTAAAAAAAATAACAAAGTTATGCAAATGTACGTTAAGTATGACCAAATATGGCAACAAGAAATGGAACTACAGTAGACAGGCAACGACATATGGAATCATACACCGGCCATGGACACTTTAAGTATAACGGGGGACGGGGCAGGCAGGGAGGGTTGGGTAAAAGTTGATCGGAAAATAATCGACGTTGCATAAAAATGGATAATCTAAAAATGCAAATGTGTATCAGATTAAAAATGATGACATTTTATGAAATTAGTCTTTAATAATTTGCACTTACAAGATTATTAAATATAGTAACATAATCGCTTTTTACCAAATTTGACACGTCGCCACAGATGTTCTTTTAGTCTGATCGTACGGCGCAGGTTTGGGACTCGATGACTAATGTAAGACACAATAGAACTTACCTTACCGTCTTAATATGCGAATAACACAATTCATACTACAAACCGAAATCCATTCGAATTATGTCAGTCTTGTAACGCCTAAAGACTTGGCTCTGCGCCAACGGTTCTATCAAGTTCATGACAATCGTAAATTTAAACTCCTTTAAATTTATTTTTTAGGTATTTCATTTTAAGTCTTATAATAAGTAATTAAAAAGTTGAACGCTGAGATCTGAAACTTTTTAAATGAACAATAACACTTTAATGTCGAGTTGATAACGTAAAGAACAAAACATGTTACGTAACATATGAATGAGACTTTAAACCAAGGTCCGCAAGGTATTATGGATCATAATAGAGAAAGTCACGTGTCACGAATTTACGTTTTTGTAAATACCGCTATGTTCATCATTATTTGGCAATATCAGAAAGACCATCTCACAATACAATGCCACAAGGGTACTGACAAAGTACAGAGACAAATAGTCATGTTCACCTTTGTAGAGACTTCATTGGTGCATGGTGCTCGTCTATCTCCATTGCGGAATGACACCATTTTACATTGATTCCCGAAAGTCAATTAAAGTCGAAACGCGTTGTGATAACTACAGGGAAAGCCACATTAAAATATACTTATTCGCCATACCGTGTACCGCAGAGTACCACTGAGAGCCCGACCAGCAAACCAACTTGAACAAACACAGGTAAACGCAGTACTGTTCTGATAACCTGTAGAAGATGACCTTTGACCTCAATCATGATGACTCATTGTAGTTGCCCGTATGTCATCGTCTAATTTAGACTCTGACCACTTGTTGATATCACTTCTAAGGTGTCTCTTACACACCCAGCAATATTAGATACGTTCAATGAACATATGTACTTGACTTGATAGAATCCAGCAAATAAGTGGCATCTGACAAACAAAATCACTTCAATAGAAAAATCAAGTTTTAAAGTATGAAGCAGGTATTTGGCGAATGCATTGTAATTTACGTGACACACAAGACCATTGGTGATTGCACAACTACTCTGCAGTTTCACATACATGTAGTGCACCATTGACACGCGTACGTGTGGTTAGAAATATCACAGGAAAATTTACAAAGTGTAAATTTATATAAATAAGCGTAAAGCAACTTATAATTATTCTGATGAGAAAAAACAATCATCTCTCACATGCATTTCAGATCAGCAGAACAATCTGTACACTTGAATATGACACAGTCTGAACTACAGCTACAGTGTGAAATATCGGCCACAGTTGCTTTCATTCGGAATAAATTTACTTACTGTAAGACACGACCGTGGTGAACAAAAAAGTTCAATTTCCAAACAATAGAATGAGACCTGTAAACTCCAATATTTTGGTGCTTCAATACCAAATATGGTAAAGACATTTGCACAACTCGCGCGGTCCGACATACACACAAACATTGCATTACTTGTTGTGAAATAAAACCCTGGGAATAAATTAACAAAAGTTCTACCAGATCAATATAGTGATCATTATTTTTTCCTAATATGGTAACATCACCCTTGTCTATCCTCGCATGCACACAAGCGGGTATTGGAAAAGGTGTAAACAAGCCATCCAATTTGGCGCATTATTCATGAGGTCACGTGACTAAAGAGCGCTCACATGAGTCATTATCCTTCGTGTTTTAAAGTCACCATCATCGATAGAAAAAAAAGAGCCATGGGTATAAAAGTAGGCGATTTCGATACGGTGTTTCATTCCCTTGAAGGTACAACAGCAAGAGACCACTCTGAACAAGAAACACTATTTGGTGAGTATCTCAGTCCGTTGTCAATGCTATTGACTAGTGTATGTGGCATCACGCTACAGTGTATGCGATTTCAAATAACATGGTGTGTAGTGTCTTTTTAAATAACTATTTCATATCATTGCTTACTTTTATCTATATCTATATATTTGATTCCCTTCACAGTACTACAGCATTTTAAGTTGATTACCACATTTCTGTTACTACCACACGAACTGCAATCATGATGGACGAAGATGTCGCTGCTTTGGTTGTGGACAATGGTTCCGGTATGTGTAAGGCTGGTTTTGCCGGTGATGATGCTCCCCGTGCAGTGTTCCCATCCGTTGTTGGCAGGCCGAGATACCAGGTTAGTTACGTACTTGCATGTAATACGATCAGTTATCTTCAAAATACTAATATATACATTATGTTCGAACCAGCCGTGTTAATTTCTCAGTCAATTGCCTTGTATAGAATTCACTAAAGGAAATGAATTGAATTGTTTTGGTGGTGGTGGTGGTGGTGGGTGGGGGGGGGGTTGCGATTGTAATAGTTTATAATTTGGTCCGTGCATTTGTAATCTTGAAATCTTCATGTCGTACAGCAATAGCATATTCCCATCCGCTTCGTCGTCCCAAAATTTTTAACAAATCCTTTTTATGTTTTGTTCTAGACTGCAATGGTCGGTATGGGAAACAAAGACAGTTTCATCGGTGACGAAGCACAAAGCAAGAGAGGTATGCTCAGCCTCCGTTATCCCATCGAACATGGAATTGTAACAAACTGGGATGACATGGAAAAGATCTGGCATCACACATTCTACAACGAGTTACGTGTTGCACCTGAAGAACATCCAGTTCTGCTGACAGAAGCACCGCTTAACCCAAAAGTCAATAGAGAAAAGATGACACAGGTGAGTCACTGGGTTGGACGTCAGAAACTTTTAGTCTTACGCACCAGAAACCTGCTTTAAAGTGACTATCAACAAAACCTGAAGTAGATGACTTGTCACTGGTAGTTAAGTTCATACCGTGTTTGCTTCACATATATAAATATAATAAGTGTTCTATTTATCTGGCATCGTCATAGAATACACGATTTGTATATTCAATTTGTTGGTTCTAAAGTCAAAAGTATTTCCCACAACATTGTGAACCGGTTTACATTTCTCGTTCTTCTAGATTATGTTTGAAACATTCAACACACCAGCTATGTACGTGTCAATCCAAGCCGTGCTGTCTCTGTACTCATCTGGTCGTACCACTGGTATTGTGATGGATAGCGGTGACGGTGTTTCACACGTTGTACCAATATACGAAGGTTATTCTCTTCCACATGCTATACTTCGACTAGACTTGGCTGGTCGTGATTTGACTGACTATCTGATGAGGATACTAAGTGAGAGGGGATACAGTTTTGTCACCTCAGGTCAGTGGATATTTGAATATAGTATAGATCTAATTCAAGTTTAGCAAATTGACAGAAACATCGGTAAATACCATGATTACATGTACAACTAAATACTGAAAATAACAGTTTCACTGAGTTTTAGTTATCAACCTAAAAAAAATTATGACGTTAGATTAAAGATTTTTTTTTTTGAAATGGAAAACTTTCAACTTTTTTCCTTTGAAATAATCTGAAATACGTTCATCTTAAATGATCAGTGTTTGAATTCTTAACTTAAAGGGACACAAGCTGAGTTAACACGTGTTTGGGCGTAGGTTTATGATGCATATGTATAAGGTACTTGAAGTATTGTACTTACTGGAGCACATTCAGCTACCACTTGCAATTAACTGGACTCAAACTCCGTATTTAGATTTAATTCATAAACATCCGATGACATAATTTATCATACGTATCAAAATGTCCATGACATCCCTCCTGTGCAATCAACTGTTTTAACAATGCCATAAGACAATTGTAATGTCATGGAAAACATGCTTCGACATTTAAATCGCTTTTGAAAGAGGTTATGTTGAGTACTTCCACTTGAGTAAAAAGTTTATATGAACTCAACTTGTGCCAATTTAAGCTAATTTGGAACTTTTTTTTCATAATACACATATACCATACACTTTATGCCGAAATATGTTCCCTTTTTTTTTTTACATCATTTGTATATATATATATAAATGTAACATATATTTTTTTACAGCTGAAAGAGAAATCGTTCGTGACATCAAAGAGAAGCTCTGTTACACAGCCTTAGACTATGAGAGTGAATTACAAGTCGCCGCCAGCAGTTCATCATTGGAGAAAAGTTACGAACTACCAGACGGCACCGTCATCACCATTGGAAACGAGAGGTTCCGTATACCTGAGGTTTTATTTCAACCATCCGTAGTAGGTAAGTAAAAGTATATTGTGCGGCTTGGGATTATGTGTCGTGCATTTATTATCTTCGGGGAGGAGGGGTGGGACTGTGGATATAATGGTACGAGGGGGGGGGGGGGCTCCTCTGAGACCTTCAAACCAAGACTGTTCCCATACCAAAAATCCAAAAAAAGAGACGCTTTCTCACACCAACTGTATCGCATAAAATAAATACCGTGGATTGCTTTGAAGACCTAATCGACAGGCTTTGTCACACTGTCCGTTTCCTTGTCATACCGCTTGGTGGCGTAGTGGCGATAACATGATTATAAATGTGATGAAGTTGATACACCCATTCGTCTCTGTTGATGGTGGATGCCCCTTGTCTTCTGATGTGGATGGATACCAAGCAGTATGACAAGCAAACGGACAGTTTGACAAAGCCGTTCGACTAGGTCAGGCGAAACGTTACTTGCAGGAAACTAGAATGCTTTGGTCGTGCCAAAAGAACCGTTATAGTACTATGTTTAATTTTACCTACCTGATGAACATTTTCAATTGTGACTAATCGGTTGTACTATTCAATATAACAGGTATGGAAAATACTGGTGTTCACGAGACCCTGTACAACAGTATTATGAAGTGCGACATCGACATCCGTAGAGATCTATACGCTAACACCGTGTTGTCAGGTGGTTCCAGTATGTATCCAGGCCTTGCTGACAGACTGCAAAAGGAAATGACTTCTTTGGCACCTAGTGCCATGAAGATCAAGATCATTGCCGCACCTGAACGTAAATACTCTGTATGGATCGGAGGCTCCATCTTAGCTTCACTCTCAACCTTCCAACAGATGTGGGTCAGCAAACAAGAGTACGACGAATCGGGACCTGGCATCGTTCACAGAAAATGTTTCTAAGGCAACTGAACTTTTTTCTTACCATTCTTTCGAACTTTATGAAGGATACTAATAATACTACATTATGTATATATTTAATGCAGTAAAAGAGGAAATGCATGCTAAACCTATAAAAAAAACTACAACAGTTTTCGCAAGTTCATTCTTTATAAACATACTTTTTAAATGTTGATTACATAGAGAACAAGTAAAAATGAACCAGTGACTTTGTGATGTATGACATAATTGGCACGATTCACAGCGTTCGTTGTCAAGGCAACAGGTTTGATACATATATTGGTTGTCAAGATAGTTGATCTAGTAAATCAGATTCATTTACATTAGAAGTATTATTTTAATTGTGATGTTCATATTTTTATCCTAGGATTTAAAAACCATTGACTGCAAATGAGATACGTCCACACATTGTACATACAACGTGCCTCTCGAAAGTTAATTTCATCAATTCATGCACTTATATATACCAGACGCGCACGCTTGCAATATTTCGATGACTGACGACCATCTTCATCTGGGAATGAGGTCATGAGCCATAAAAAGTCATGACCTCAAGCCTAAGGTGTTGAAAGTGTTAGAACCGGTTCCTCCGAGTCTCTCTCCGCCATAACTGTCGGTAAAGGTCCCCTAGAGAGGATCGGATCCATGATAAATTCTACTTTTTCCCCTCAATTTGATATGTATGGACTTTTCACCTGAGGCTTTCACCTGAGTTTTGGTCATGGCTTCAATCCCAGTTGAAGATGGATGTCAGTCGTCGAAATTTTCGAAATATGAGATGTTTTTTTTTTTAAATTGTTAGAATTATACAGTGAATGAAATTATTCAAATATATGCAACTGCTGAGTTTTACTGTCATATTGTTCAAAAACAGAACGAGGGACATGACTTTATTGAAACTAAGTCGAATGGACTGTTTTTACACTTAGTGAAATTTTGATTTTCAAATAAAGAATATTTATATGTACAAATATTATCTGCGTCTATGAATATTATGACCAAGCTATATTAGAGGAATGATAAACATACATACGGATTGCCATAACTCCAATTTCCAAGTTATGATTTATGTGTCCAAGAATATTAATGATAACATAACTGGAAACACAATAACCTTTAATACAGGATTATCGGAAAGGACACGATTCGATAGCAATCTAGTTTGACACAGTCCTTTGGAGTGGTTTGTCTCATAACCCTCAAACGGTTTTCAGTCTGTTGTTCATTTCCAATATTTGTGAAGGAAATTGTGTTCATGCACTTTGTAACGAAGTCGACTTCAACTCTTCCATAGATTCTCACTAGAATGCTACTTGGATCTTACTATCGTCAACACTCTCGACACAGCACAACTATACATAGACACTTGCACAGAACTTCTCAGAGAAGGAGATGTAGCTTTATTGAGCTCTCTTAGCTCCCAAACCAATTTAAATCTGCTAGAACTTACAGATCACAAGTCAATTATATCCTACCCCATTTCCCATAAATCATCTGTGCTCCAGCCCGCTACACGTCATTGGATAAAAGCAGTCACATGAACCTACATTGAACCATAATAGGGAGTTTGCAATCCAGACTGAGCATGTTGAGACGCAAAGGACTATGGGATTATCTGAGGTTATCGTATTACCTAATCTGGAGCTACCGATAAAATAAACCTCCCACACTGGTCAAGGTGACTATGAATTGATTATTTGTGGTTACAAACAATATAACAATATTGTTCAAAGTACTAATTGAGAAGCATTTATTATCACATTTCCCATTATGCAACATTCAACATGGCGGGTTTGCAAGTTCCCTATTGGCCAAAGATATGGGATTATGCAAATCCACTATCAAATTAATGCCCTGTTTGGCTTGTTCCAAGTGTAAAGAGAGTTATATGTTTCCACACCTGCATCCATTTACTAAACAATAGACTAAATTAATGCCCTGTTTATATCTGGCTTCTTATAAATTCCTTTACATAATAGGATTACACCATCTTTAGGTTCACGTTCAATGTTTTCATATCATTAACTGAAGTTTGACCTTGATTATAAAACTTAACCACTACTCTATGACAAACTTATTTTTATCGTTCCCAGTCACAAATAGTCTCCCAATGGGTTTATTGATCACCCGACATTTTCCAAGCAAGCAATCACTCACCCACCCACCCACTCACTCACTCACTCACTCACTCACTCACTCACTCACTCACTCACTCAGGTCATTATTTCACACACACAAAAAAACGTTTGTATTAAAATAAAATTTTATTCAATGAAGAGTGACAAAGCCCAGAGACTAATTCTGCAAGTTTATCATCAATCCTAAAACGTTATATTGATAACATGTAAAGCTTGAAAATTATTGCCTGAAAAGGTTTGAATTGTAAAAAAAAAATGCCTTAAAGAGTAAAAAAAAACACACAGAGCTTCTAGGAGGAGACCCCCTAGAACCCCCCATGAGAGATGTACATATTCCCATCCAAGCTTCCCCCTACCTTTTACTGCCAAGATGATATTACATGTAAACCTTAAAAAGAATATTTCATCCCTATATATGTAGTCGCTAATTACGTGATATTAAATATTTGCGAGACATAGGCAAGCAGTCCACTTTGATTCACGATGAAATACCCGGTATGTGAATATGATATGGGGTGGGGGGGGGGTGCCATCGTGTTTTAGAAATAAGCGATAGAGCATCAGCCTGTTTGGTTTTACATGGGGGGGGGGGGGGTCAGTGACTTTTGTCGGCCCGATAGAAATATCCACCACCACCACCACCACCACCCAGGTCGGAGAAACTGACCGGTCCCTAACTCATATGTACATGTCCCTGGTCTACATTCCAAAACATACACTGGACGCAACGTTCACATTCAAACCATGACAAAATTGTATACGTATGATCGCTTTTGGTGAATTTACACAAGATTTACTGGTGGTGAACTACATTCATATTTGGTGAACGTGAATTGATATCTGGAGTGAATGGTGAATTAGAGCAAATTTTACTTGAATATTGATCCAAGAGCGGTATAAACCCACTCATCCCTCTCCCAGTAAACTAGGCACGTTGTACGTACAAAATACAACTGCCGACATCAGACCCATGGATCAACGGAACCTACTTCAAACAGGGAAACTAAGCAACTGAATTTGATTAATAACGCTTGGCACAGCATGTTGGAAGTACAGAATGTAGTCAATCATTTTGATAAGAACAGTTGTGTGGCCATTTTACTTTAACAGTTCATGTTCACAAACAAATTTCAAGTTCCTCTGGCATTTAATGTATATGTAAAGACACTGTTCTTATCAAACAATGGTGTATAATATTTAATACAAGTCTCTGCTCTTCCAACATGCTGAGCCAAGTGTTATAATCCAATTCATTTTGTTTACTTTTCCTGTTCGTGACAGTTTCCGTTTGTCCATGGTCTGATGTCGGCAGTTGTACCAAAAAACGAAGTATCAAATTATAAAACATAGCTCTCAAGTTAGAAGTGACACAGAGTGACAACTGATATCAGAGTTACAGCGTTCAGTGAATATTCCCTTCATGTACAAGATCAATTGTTACAATGAAAGTAGATGGGTTAAAGTGGTGCAAGTCATTTGCTTGATTCAAGAGAAAATACTTCAACGTTAAAACCATAATTAAACTTTACTACTATAATGTTATTAGTGTCGATGCAGTCCTTCAATATCACGGAAATCGTCGTCTGGCTTTGATAGCATATCAGTGATTTCCTCAATATTTCACTCTACATATATACTAAATTAACCCATCGAATCGCTTATGTGTAATGCTTAAAGGTATGAGTTCTGTCAATAGTATAGCAAGTGATGGCCAAACTAATGTACCTCCGGTGGAATCTTTTAATCCACAGCAGAGATTGTGTCCCTTTAACCAATATGTAGGGTAAACATATTTTATTCGTTTACCATAAAAGGTATTATAAAGTATTCCACAACGGGTGAGCGCAATGTCAACATCCGGGACACCAAAGTAGAGGTTTCGTCAAATGTAAAAAGTATAGAAATGAAGGCCATAGAGCTCTGGTTTCCATGCATCCTGTTAGTCTCGGTTACCCAGACTATCGCCGCTGGGGGTTCTTCTACGAGACCACCCACCCTCGCTTGGGGATGTCTCGTAGGCAGATAGAGTCCCCAGCGGCGAGAGTCTGGGTAACTAAGACTATGCACGATGTACGCATTTTTGTTCCGATCATTAAAAACATTTCCTATGTACAATGGTCGGACCACATTCTTCGTATTCTTGTTTGGTAATCCACATTTGTTGAAATGTCGCCAGCGAAGCCAGAATAGAACCGCCGATCCACACACTAGCTCTTCGTTCTGGTGGCGCTATAACGATGACCCTCAAATTGGAGTCTGGTACGAGTGCTTTTATTTCTCTTCTCACTCTGTCAGCGATACCCATGTACATTGTATTCCCACCACTTAGTATGCAGTTACCATAGAGACGCCTTCTCAAGTCTATGTCACACTTCATGATAGCCCTGTACATCATCTCATGAATACCAGGTTCTTTAAGTCCTTAAAAAGTTTGAAAAAAATGAATATGTGACATTGGCTTTCATCTACATATATTTCACGTTTTACTTATTTTAAATGATGTTGTTATTTAGTTCATATTGGGTATTAAAAGATGTTATATACATTATGTTAAAAAGGACAAGATTTAATATCTACTTCCGCCTCGTTTTTTAAAAAAGATTCCTGGACTGTTTCATATCATATGCAAATATTGCATAGTGTTGACTTTGCTCATTTTTGTGTAACTTTTAATTTTAGGCGCGAAATTTAGTTACATGAGTGAATAATAATTTTTTCCAAAGTAGCACAGAGAGAAGATGCACACATGGTTGTTTTGTCTTTGCGGACCATCGTGACCGTGTTGTTGTATGAAATATCAGTCAAATGTAACAGTTGCTTCTCCGTCTTTCTAGTCTGTAAGGTACGCATTCGTGACGAGGCACCCTCACACATCAGTCAATCAATCTCACTCGAGAGGAGGCCAGTACAGTGAGGGCGGAGCGACACGATGTAGCTTACAGTCTGTCGTCTTTCTATCATTACAAAAACAAATTACCTAACAATGCAGGCTTGAACATGGCCTCTGTAGTTCGGAACCTCTCGTTGCCAATAGTGATTTCAGTACCGTCTGGTAGTTCGTAGTTTTCCTCCACCTTTTTGTTGGCGACTTGTAATTCGGCATCATAGTCTGTGGCAACATAACACAGCCTCTCTTTGATTTCACGCACAACTTCTCTCTCGGCTAGGATAGGATAATAAATATCACAATATGTTTATGTATGTATGTATGTATGTATGTATGTATGTATGTATGTATGTATGTATGTATGTATGTATGTATGTATGTATGTATGTACGTACGTACGTACGTACGAACTCGTCTTTCATTTTTATGTATGTATTGCTCTCTAAGCTGATTGAGCAATGTACTTGGCGAAAGAAGAATATATATATATATATATATATATATATATATATATATATATATATATATATATATATATATATATATATATATATATATATATGATCAAAGGAATTAGGAGTTCACAACCCGTAATTCGGAGGTTCACGCTTTTGCAATGTTCAGACGACTGGTTGTTGTCAGGCTCTGTTAATTCAAATGACATTTTGGCGTAACAAGATGGTCGGATGAATCTACTTCCCATGGGGGTTTTCTGATGTGGTTGGCAAGGTAAAAGTTATTGTTCTGTGTGTAAGTATGTGGATATCAGAACTGTTAGGTAAACCATAGACTCTCCTTTTCGTGTAGGGTCTATCGGTAAACATATTGACTGCATGACATTTAATAGTTGTAAAGAACTGGCTCTATAAACAATTGTGGAAAACCGAAACTCCATTATTACGAATCAAGGAGTCTGTGCATTCTTACTGTTTGAACACTTCTAGAAATGGCCAAGTGGCTAAAAGAAAGTCTTAAATAAATCGTAGCAATCTATGCAGCTAACCTGTGGTGGCGAAGGTGTATCCTCTTTCGCAAAGCATGTCTGCTAGATAGTCAGTGAGATCACGACCAGCCAAGTCTAGTCGACTTACAGCGTGTTGTAGGCAATATCCCTCATATACAGGTATGACATGTGTGACGCCGTCACCACTTTCTAGAAGGACACCACTGTCTCGAGCTGACGCATATATGGATAAGAGTGCTTGCATCGCCACGTACATGCCTGGTGTATTAAATGATTCAAACATCACCTGCGACGAATCGAACACGAGATAATGAATAGAGAGAGAAATGAATAGGAGTGACAAAGATTGGGGGGGGGGGGGGTAGAGAAAGAGAGAGGATTTGATTTTTCCCGCCCTGCAATTATTAAAATAATATCTTGACAAAGTGACGTTGGTGTGCTGTTGATGTTTATATATAGCGTGTGTGTGTATGTATTATCCTCAGTAGTAAATAATGGTTCCTTTTAGTGGGATATGATACAACAGTTACAATTACATAAGCGTTTTACAGAAACGGTAAGAAGAAAAAGACAATGTAATAAAAAGCAAAATTTTCGATTCATGATTCCGGAGTCTGCAATTTCCATGCTATCGATGAAATGTATTCTGACACATAAAATCAAACTTACTTGAGTCATCTTTTCTCTGTTAAGTTTAGGATTCAGTGCTGGTTCTGTCAGTAATACCCTGTAATTTTCAGGTTGTATACGTAATTCTTTTTCAAATGTATAGTGCCAAATCTTTTCCATGTCATCCCAGTTTGTTACAATGCCATGTTCGATGGGATACCGCAACGACAGAAACTCTCTTTTGGCTTGAGCTGTGTCGCCGATATAGTGGTCATCTAGTCCCTTTTGAAAACGCATACGCTGTAAAAACACGTGGTATTGTAGAATTATGAATATGAGTGGCATTATAATTTCATTTCTACCTTCCTCCCTCTCTCATGTCATACGGCCTCTTTCCAATACTCTTTCCATTCACCCACCTCTTCATACTCCCCACCCCACCCCCCACTAAACGAAGGGCTAATTTGAAATATTCCGTTACGATTCAGTACACTGATCATTTGTCATTCTAGTTAGTAAAAATGCTGTACACATTCTGTAGTCTGAGTATAGTTTCCTCAAGGAAGATTCCTCGGTTTGTTGAATTCGAATACATGTATAGTAACGATCATAGCCTATATGTATCCAAATTTCACATAAATACTGAATTCCTGGATCTGCCAGCTGTGAGTACCCATATGTTGTCTGCTACCCATATCACAAACATATGCTCCGTCTAGTCGTCAGAATTTAAATGTTTTTTTTTTGAGAAATATCAACAGTAAACTGTAAGATAGGTCGTGTCGTTCCGGCCTCACCGGCGTGCTCTATGTGAGGAGTCGACCGATGTGTGAGGGCGCCACGTCACGGCGTACCTTAATGACTATATCAATAGTACGTAACTCACTTCATGTCTCGGGTATCCCACCATGGTTGAAATAACCGCCTGTGGCGAATCATCTCCGGCAAAACCAGCTTTGATTCTACCAGATCCGTTATCAAGGACTATAGCGTTCCACTCGTCTTCGGACTCCGAATCATACATGTTGAGGAGATGTGCCGATGACGCGTACAGTGCACAGTGGTATTGTATAGTGATATTGAATGGATTCAAAACATATTGAAAACATATCTGTATATTATTATGATAAGACTATAAAAATACCAGACATCGTCTTATTTTGTATGTACACTGCATTGCACGTAGAAGTTACACTATTAAACTACCTCGTCATTGTCCACATCGATGGTGTTTATAAACGCATATCAATAATTTGGAGCACTATCAAGCGACTATACCGAGCTACAGTTACGTTGTCAACTGTTATTCAAGCTAAATGAAGGAATTCTCCTAAACAATATCAGCCATATGTGAATACAGTCTGTCTATAATTTACCAGCGTGTCGGGGAAAGTGTTTTGACGTCTCCTCTAGCCTTGAGCGTTACATCACAGGTTACTCCATATTCTCGTCTTCTACCATAACATGGCGTAATTTGCAAAGAACACTGGCCGTTGTTCGTGTCTTGATTCAAAACATAAACTCGTTAAACGATATCGTAACTCTTTTATACAATTGCAACACAATCTCAGTGTGTAGGGTAGCAATGAATGTCGAAGTGATGTCAGATTCAACAGGTGGTTACGCCAAACCCTGTCAGTAGTACGACAGTGACCCGTATGGAGGTCAACAGTTAAGTCACGTGACTGTAATTAATCGGTCAAAGGTTGTCGCCAATGCACTGTATACGCAATCATATAGATTGATAGTATTTCATTGGGTTGCCACTGTTCCTTACAATCTAGAATGTAATTAAGTTTCTGAGACACAATTTTCCTAATTAAATTAGGCATGAGAATATAATTATCTATAGTTTCCTTGGCGTGTTACATATATCTGCCGTAAACATCGCCCTCTATGTTCATAGTCACAAGATTTCCTAACGACATCTGTGTTATGGTAAATATTGACGGCTGCAATTTTCAAGTGGGGAATGGTTAGGGATGTCGTTAGGAGTAAGAATATACAGGTTGTCAGGGATATTAGTAAATTTACACTGATATACAGGTTTCAAGTTCATCTCAGTGCCATAGTATGATTTAGAAGTAAAGCATTATATCGTCGAACCAAATAAATAACTTGCAGTGTACATGTGATTAACTCGGGTATGAACTCTTCTTTTGAGCTAGAAAGTCTGCACTTGTAAGCATGCAGTAAAATATCAGAGTTTAAATGCTCATTTAAAACACAAGACAAGAAAGACATGCGTATTCGATATATATGAAACCTATACCAGTAAAATACGTGTATCTACCAAAGCTTTCCCACACCCTGGCACACAAGTCTCTATAGAAAACGGTATCAATGTACAACTGCCAACATAAGACCATGGGCGAACGAAACATGTTTACAAACAATAAACAGCTGAACTGGATTATATAAAATAGTACTTGGCACAGTATGTTTAGTCTGCTGCATGCCAACGTGGAGGTGGAGGCGGTGTAAATCGTAACACTACCGTATAGGGACCAGACTACAGTATGTTCGAAGACTTGTATTACATTCCATCATGACAGGCCACTTTACTTAGTAGTTCAAGTTCACAAACAAATTTCCAGTTCCAATGGCATTTCATGTACACATAAAGAGGCCATGAAACTGTTCATATCAAAATATGGCGTGAACTACAAGTCTCTGCTGTTCCAACATACTAAGTCTGGTGTTAACGTTATTAATCCAATGCAGTTGTTTACTTTCGCTGTTTGTAACAGGTTCAGTTTGTCTACGGTCTGATGTCAGCAGTTGTAACTGAAAATCCAAACTTTAATAATCGATGGCCCACTCATATTAATACTTCACAAGTTAGTATTTATTTGTTTGTTAATACATTTACAAAATACATCAATCGATAAGTTATTTTCAGAACAGAATTTTTTTAATTCCTGTGTTATTTGTCCCTCCACTCATTTATTGTGGAAAATTTCAATTCCTTTCTCAATAATTGATAGCACTTGCAGATACAAAATCTTTCCTTGAATGTCTGTATGAATGGAGATATCCTTTGACCGGTTTATCACAGTAGATTGACAGTACAGTACCAGATACGATGGCTGCATAAGTGTTTGTCTTTTGCCTCGTTTGTTACTTTGTTTGTTTATGTGTTTAAGTTAGAAACATTTTCTGTGAACGATACCAGGTCCAGATTCATCGTATTCTTGTTTGCTGATCCACATTTGTTGGAAGGTTGAGAGTGAAGCTAAGATGGAGCCACCAATCCATACAGAGTATTTACGTTCTGGTGGGGCAATGATCTGGATCTTCATGGTACTTGGTGCTAAGACAGTCATTTCCTTTAGCATTCTGTCGGCGATACCTGGATACATACTGATATAAGGCTATTACCTGCGTTGAGATGTTATTTGCATACTTTGGCCAATCCACCGTGACGACATCATATTCCTTTCGAAACACTAGTCTTCTAGTCAGACTTGGGACTAAAGTCCCTCACTTCTCGCAGCTATGGAGCTCGCACCTTGCCAAGATATAAGGGACGATAGTCACGAGTCTGGCAGCAAGACTTCATCCTGAGCTGACAAATATACCATATTTGGACATTACATACCTGCCCCAATAAACGCTAACTTTATGAGGTACGATGTTACTGGTCAGAATTTTGTGATTGATTAACAAGACGTGATGTTAATGACTATACGGGTGGCTGTGGACGAATTTTAAATGTCATCTCATGCATCTCAGGACTTCTAGAGTAATGACTTCGACTATACTGTGAGTGGAGGTGTAAATGGTAACGATACTGACGGTATAGGAACTAGACAAATGTCGATACAGACCTTCATTGAATAGCACCGACATCGTCTTCTGGCATTGTTAGCACATCACTTGATAGCATAACAGTGGTTTCCTTAACATTTTACTCTACATATATACTAAATTAAACCATCGAATTGCTTATGTGTTATGCCTAAATACCAGGTGTGTCAGTTCTGCCAAAAGTGAGTGATGGTCAAACTAAATGTGCCTCTGAATCTTTTAATCCACACCAGAGATTAGGCCATAAAAACGTATAAGCTTACACTAATCTTGCGCCCCTTTAATCAATATGTAGGGTAAACATTAGTTTATTCGTTGACCATAAAAAGGTAAGTATTCCGCCCCACCGTAGCTGAAGACTCAACACTGGCAGGTGAGCGCATTGTCAACATCCGGGACACCAAACTAGAGGTTGCATCACTAGCACTGTGCAGTATAGAAATCAAGGCCATAGTACTCTGATTTCCATGTATTATGAACGTAGTTTGTTCGGATCATTAAAAACATTTCCTATGTACAATGGTCGGACCACATTCTTCGTATTCTTGTTTGGTAATCCACATTTGTTGAAATGTCGCCAGCGAAGCCAGAATAGAACCGCCGATCCACACACTAGCTCTTCGTTCTGGTGGCGCTATGACCATGACCCTCAAGTTGGAGTCTGGTACGAGTGCTTTTATTTCTCTTCTCACTCTGTCAGCGATACCTACATACATTGTATTCCCACCACTTAATATGCAGTTACCATAGAGATGCCTCCTCAAGTCTACGTCACACTTCATGATAGTTTTGTAAATCATCTCATGAATACCAGGATCTTTACGTCCTTAAAGTTGGAAAAAAAGTGAATATATGACATTGGATTACATGTCCATATATTTCACGTTTTACTTATTTTAAGTGATGATATTATTTAGAAGTGTTCATATTGGGTATTAAAAGATGTATTATACATTTTGTTGAAAAAGGACATGATTTAATATGTAGCGTGCTTCAGCATCCACCCAATCTGATTAAAATGTTATGTGGTGAAAAGGCGAAATGTCTTTATTTACCTCTATTTCCATAGTTTTGTGTAGTTTCTTTTGTTCCGGGTGATCGCCGGCGATCACCGGGAACAAAACAAACTACAAAAAACGTGTTAACGAGGGAAATAGGTAAATAAAGACATCTAGCCTTTTTCGCCACATTAGATGTTAATCAGATTGGCATCCACCTTATCCTCTCTCTCTCTCTCTCTCTCTCTCTCTCTCTCTCTCTCTCTCTCTCTCTCTCTCTCTCTCTCTCTCTCTCTCTCTCTCTCTCTCTCTCTCTCTCTCTCTCTCTCTCTCTCTCTCTCTTTAATTCATGGACGGTATCATAAAATATGTAAATATTGTATGGTGTTGACTTTGCTCATTTTGATGTAACATTTTTATTTTAAGGCGAGTGTACAATAATGTGTTTTTTCAAAGCAGTACAGACAGAAAATGTATACATTGTGGTTTGTCTTTGCGGACCACCGTGACCGTATTGTTGTGTGAAAAATCAGTAAAATTTAACAGTTACCTCAGTCTTTCTAGTCTGTAAGGTCGTGACGAGGCGCCTTCACACATCGGTCAACGCCTCTCACCAGAGAGGAGGTCGGTGAGGGCGGAGCGACACGACGTAGCTTAGTATCCCGTCTTTCTATCATTACAAAAACAAATTACCTAACAATGCAGGCTTGAACATGGTCTCTGTAGTTCGGAACCTCTCGTTGCCAATAGTGATTTCAGTACCGTCTGGTAGTTCGTAGTTTCTCTCCACCTTTTTGTTGGCGACTTGTAATTCGGCATCATATTTTGTGGCAACATAACACAGTCTCTCTTTGATTTCACGGACAACTTCTCTCTCGGCTAGGATAGGATAATAAATGTCAGAATATATAATAATCAAAGGAATTTAGAGTTCACAGGTCGCAACTCGGAATTTTACGCTTTTGCGATCTTCAAATGGTTGGTTCTTATCAAGATCTGTTAAGTTATTAGTTCAAATAATTAACACATTGGAGTAACAAGATGGTCGGACGAATCTGCTACTTCCTTATAGAGGTCTGATGTCATTGGCAAGGTAGAAGTTACATTGTGTGCGTCAGAGTGTGGATATTAGAAGTGATAGGTAAACCATAGACTCTACTTTTCGTGTAGGGTTTAGCAGTAAACACATCAGTGCATAGTGTCGCTGCCAGGCTCGTAACTATCGTCCCTAAGCTTTGTAAGCCGAGCGGCAAAGCCGCGAGAAGTGAGGGACTTTAGTCTATAAACGGTCCCTCACTTATCGCGGCTTCGCCACTCGGCTTACAAAGCTTAGGGGCGATAGTTACGGGTCTGACAACGAGACTAATCAGTGTATGACACTGATGTTAATAGGTGTGAACAATTGGCTCTAGAATATAAATACTTATGGAAAACCGAAACTCCGTCACTACCAATTAAGGAATCTGTGCATCCTTAATGTTTTCACACTTCTAGAAATGGCCAAGTACTAACTAAAAGAAAGTCTTAAATAAATCGTAGTAATCTATGCAGCTAACCTGTGGTGGCGAAGGTGTATCCTCTTTCGCAAAGTATGCCTGCTAGATAGTCAGTGAGATCACGACCAGCCAAGTCTAGTCGACTCACAGCGTGTTGTAGGCAATATCCCTCGTATACTGGTATAACGTGTGTAACGCCGTCGCCACTTTCTAGAACTACACCAGTGGTTCGACCTGGCGAATATAGAGATAAAAGAGCTTGCATCGCCACGTACATGCCTGGTGTATTAAATGATTCAAACATCACCTGCGACGAATCGAACAAGATATAATGTATAGATTAGAAGGGACGAACTGAGTACGAGTGACAAAGAAGTGTAAGATGGGGGGGGGGGGGTAGGTAAAGGGGATGGGGGGATGGGGGGGGGGTAGGTAATAGGGGAGGGGGAGTGTGAGTGTTACCTGCTTGCAGACAGCAGAAACGATCAAGACAGAGTATGAAGATAAAAAGAGAGACATAATATTTTACTATATTACTTATTCTCTCCGACAAGTAACTGACACAAATCATGACACCCCCCCCTCCAAGTAAAATGATAGATAAGTTTAGCATGGAAACCAAGGCAGAAATTGATAATCCGGGACACATCTTAGAAAAAGTGATGTTGGTGATATATATATATATATATATATATACACAATATGTGTGTGTGTGTGTGTGTGTGTGTGTGTGTGTGTGTGTGTGTGTGTGTGTGTGTGTGGTGGGGGGGGGGTGTGCGCTTGTGTGTAAAATAACATCCCTCAATACTAAAAATGATAATAGCTCCTTTTATTGTAATGTGGCCAAAAAAAAGAATCGTTTCTGGTCAGGACAGTCTAAAATGGTGCGACGACGCGATTTTTCTTTTTAATTCTCAATAAACCCCGGCGTCACTCAGTCTACTATTTACGGCAGTTACTGTTCTTTTTATTTAGTACTTTAGAGCAAGTGCAGGGTTCTTCACGATTTTAACCAATAAAGAGATGGCCTAATTTGCATATTAATTTGCACATCATCTTTAGCATATTTTTCAGATCATAATATTAGAGAGTGAAAAAATGTTTCCAACATCACAAAAGGCCTACACAATTCCTATTTTATCCATTCAGCAAACTAGAATACACAGAAATTTGTTCAGATCAACAATTTCCAAACCTTTAACATAATTCACAAGGTAAGAATTTCAGGAGGGAGATTGACAGTTACACAGCTTTGACGCTGTTGGCAAGCACACCACACATGCTTCACATTGCATGCACCTATTAGGCTAGTTATCAGTTAGTTTTGAGTTGTTGGTTTTGCCTGGTAAACTTGCATGTCATTCCTAAAAACAATCTAAAAACAATTTATTTTATTTTATTTTTACAATTTGATATCCTTTTTATTTATATTAATTTGCCACAAATATATATATATTTTTTGTGACATATTTGGGCTATGAATTAGAGAATACGTTCAGTGCTCATGTGACTGACAAACATGGCCGCCGCATCGTGCTACGGCAATCGCGATTCCCATCCATTTAGGACAGTAATTCTAACACGGAACCGTACCGGAGTAGTAATTCTTTAAGACTAAGTATAAATTGGAAGTTTTCAGTCGTATTCATCGACATAATAGCAAAACAGGTCATGCCGTCGCATGTGTACTATTACGCGTACGGGAAGGCTTGGGAAAGCTGGGTTGATTTACCCGGCCACGTGCGGAAACTAACGACATACCGTGTTCGATCTTGCTGTACTTGTACTACGCCACTACGGTATTACTGGGGAATCGTTTAGGGTGTAAACTGTTTTAAATTTGTTTCGACTACCATCGTTATTATCGAGGCGATACACATTGAAGTGTGTATGTGGGGTAGATACCCGGGTAGATATCATTTACTGGTTCGTCATTGTTGGCTGATTTTTTTGGCCATACAATTACATTAGCTATCAATATACATTTTGCATTTTATTCACATAAAATCAAACTTACTTGAGTCATCTTTTCTCTGTTAAGTTTAGGATTCAGTGCTGGTTCTGTCAGTAATACCCTGTAATTTTCAGGTTGTATACGTAATTCTTTTTCAAATGTATAGTGCCAAATCTTTTCCATGTCATCCCAGTTTGTTACAATGCCATGTTCGATGGGATACCGCAACGACAGAAACTCTCTTTTGGCTTGAGCTGTGTCGCCGATATAGAGGTCATCTAGTCCCTTTTGAAAACGCATACTCTGAAGAAAAAAAAGGAACCACGTGGTATTTGTAGAATGATGGATAAATTATAATATCTCTGCCCTCCTCCTTCTCTCGTGTCCATCCCCTCCTTCATCGCCTCAGACATTCCCACGGGCCCTCTCCAATCATCTTTCCCTTCACGCATCTCCTCATACCCCCTATTCTAGTTAGTAAACATATAAAATGCTTTACACATTCTCAGCCTAGTCTGAGAATACTTTCCTCAAAGAAGATTCCTCAGTATGCTGAATTGGAATACGTGTACACCGGGCGTTTAGAGTATCGTCGTAGCCATAGGCTATATGTATCCAAAGTTCAGATGGATTATCAGCATTGAAACGCTTTGTTTGAGAAATATTAATTGAAAAATCAATAGTACTAGACTGTAAGATACGTCTAGCCGCTACGCCCTCACCGGCCTGCTCTAGGTGCGAGCTTGACCGATGTCTGAGGGCGCCCTGTTACGGGGCACCTTTATGCTGACTACTGGTATATGTCAAAAGGAACTCACTTCATGTCTCGGGTATCCCACCATGGTTGGAACAACCGCCTGTGGCGAATCATCTCCGGCAAAACCAGCTTTGATTCTACCAGATCCGTTATCAAGAACTATGGCGTTCCACTCGTCTTCGGACTCCGAATTATACATGTACAGTGCACAGTGGTATTGTATAGTGATATTGAATGGATTCAAAACATAGTGAAAACATATCTGTACATTATTATGATAAGACTATAAAAATATCAGACATCGTCTTATTTTGTATGTACACTGCATTACACGTAGAAGTTACACTATTAAACTACCTCGTCGTTGTCCACATCGATGTATTTTATAAACGCATAAAGTTAAGTTGGACGGAGCACTATATTGAGCTAGCTAGCTATATCAGTTACGTTATTCAAGCTAAATGAATGAATTCTCCTAAACAATATCAGCCATATGTAAATACAGTCTGTCTATAATTTACCAGCGTGTCGGGGAAAGTGTTTTGACGTCTCCTCTAGCCTTGAACGTTACACCACAGGTTACTCCATATTCTCGTCTTCTACCATAACACGGGGTAATTTGCAAAGAACACTGGCCGCTGTCCGTGTCTTGATTCAAAGCATAAACTCGTCAAACGATATCGTAACTCTTTTATACAATTGCAACACAATCTCAGTGTGTAGGGTAGCAATGAATGTCGAAGTGATGTCAGATTCAACAGGTGGTTACGTCAAAACCCTGTCAATACCACAGTGACCCATAGGAAGGTCAACAGTTAAGTCACGTGATTGCAATTAATCGGTCAAAGGTTGTCGCCAATGCACTGTATACGCAATCATATAGATTGATTGTATTTCATTGGGTTGCCACTGTTCCTTACAGTCTAGGATGTAATTAAGTTTCTGAGACACAATTTTCCTAATTAAATTAGGCATGAAAATATAATTATCTATAGTTTCCTTGGCGTGTTACATATATCCGTCTTAAACATCGCCCTCTATGTTCATAGTCACAAGATTTTCCTAACGACATCTGTGTTATGGTAAATATTGACGGCTGCAATTTTCAAGTGGGGAATGGTTAGGGATGTCGTTAGGAGTAAGAATATACAGCTTGCCAGGGATATTAGTAAATTTACACTGATATACCGGCTTCAAGTTCATCTCAGTGCCATAGTATGACTTAGATGTAAAGCATAATATCGTCGAACCAAATAAATAACTTGCAGTGTACATGTGATTAACTCGGGTATGAACTCTTCTTTTGCTAGAAAGTCTGCACTTGTAAGCATGCAGTAAAATCTCATAGTTTAAATGCTCATTTAAAACACAAGACAAGAAAGACATGCGTATTCGATTTAGATGAAACCTATACCAGCAAAATACGTGTATCTACCAAAGCTTTCCCACACCCTGGCACACAAGTCTCTATAGAAAACGGTATCAATGTACAACTGCCAACATCAGACCATGGACGAACGAAACATGTTCACAAATTTAAACAATAAACAACTGTCCTGGATTACATAAAATAGTACTTGGCATAGTATGTTTAGTCTGGATACCAACGTAGAGGTGGAGGTGTAAATCGTAACAATACCGTATAGGGACTAGACTACAGTATGTTGGAAGAACAGAGACTTGTATTACATTCCATCATGACAGGCCACTTTACTTAGTAGTTCAAGTTCACAAACAAATTTCCAGTTCCAATGGCATTTCATGTACACATAGAGAGGCCATGAAACTGTTCTTATCAAAATATGGCGTGTAATACAAGTCTCTGCTGTTCCAACATACTAAGTCTGGTGTTAACGTTATTAATCCAATGCAGTTGTTTACTTTCGCTGTTTGTAACAGGTTCAGTTTGTCTACGGTCTGACGTCGGCAGTTGTAACTGAAAATCCAAACTTTAATAATCGATGGCCCACTCGACACATATTAATACTTCACAAGTTAGTATTTATTTGTTAATACATTTACAAAATACATCAATCGATAAGTTATTTTCAGGACAGGATTTTTAAATTCCTGTGTGATTTGTCCCTCCACTCATTTATTGTGGGAAATTTCAATTCCTTTGTCAATAATTGATAGCACTTGCAGATACAAAATCTTTCCTTGAATGTCTGTATGAATGGAGATGTCCTTTGACCGGTTTATCACAGTAGATTGACAGTACAGTACCAGATACGACGGCTGCATAAGTGTTTGTCTTTTGCCTCGTTTGTTACTTTGTTTGTTTGTTTATTTGTTTGTTTGTTTGTTTGTTTGTTTGTTTGTTTGTTTGTTTGTGTGTTTAAGTTAGAAACATTTTCTGTGAACGATACCAGGTCCAGATTCATCGTATTCTTGTTTGCTGATCCACATTTGTTGGAAGGTTGAGAGTGAAGCTAAGATGGAGCCTCCGATCCATACAGAGTATTTACGTTCTGGTGGGGCAATGATCTTGATCTTCATGGTACTTGGTGCTAAGGCAGTCATTTCCTTTAGCATTCTGTCAGCGATACCTGGATACATACTGATATAAGGCTATTACCTGCGTTGAGATATTATTTGCATACTTTGGCCAATCCAACGTGACGACATCATATTCCTTTCGAAACACTTCTAGTCAGACTTGGGACTAAAGTCCCTCACTTCTCGCAGCTATGGAGCTCGCACCTTACCAAGATATAAGGGACGATAGTCACGAGTCTGGCAGCGAGACTTCATCCTGAGCTGACAAATATACCATATTTTGGACATTACATACCTGCCCCAATAAACGCTAACTTTATGAGGTACGATGTTACTGGTCAGAATTTTGTGATTGATTAACAAGACGTGATGTTAATGACTATGCGGGTGGCTGTGGATGAATTTTAAATTTCATCTCATGCATCTCAGGACTTCTAGAGTAACGACTTTGACTATAATGTGAGTGGAGGTGTAAATGGTAACGATACTGACGGTATAGCGAACTAGACTAGTGTCGATGCAGACCTTCATTGAATATCACCGAAATCGTCTTCTGGCATTGATAGCACATCACTTGATAGCATAACAGTGGTTTCCTCAACATTGTACTCTACACATATACTAAATTATACCATCGGCGAATCGCTTATGTGTTATGCCTAAATACCAGGTGTGTCAGTTCTGCCAAAAGCGAGTGATGGTCAAACTAAATGTGCCTCTGAATCTTTTAATCCACAGCAGAGATTAGGCCATGAAACGTATAAGCTTACACTAATCTTGCACTCCTTTAATCAATATGTAGGGTAAACATTAGTTTATCCGTTGACCATAAAAAGGTAAGTATTCCGCCCACCGTAGCTGAAGACTCAACACTGGCAGGTGAACACGTTGTCAACATCCGGGACACCAAACTAGAGGTTGCATCACTGTGCAGTATATGAATCAAGGCCATAGTACTCTGATTTCCATGTATTATGAACGTATTTTGTTCGGATCATTAAAAACATTTCCTATGTACAACGGTCGGACCACATTCTTCGTATTCTTGTTTGGTGATCCACATTTGTTGAAATGTCGCCAGCGAAGCCAGAATAGAACCGCCGATCCACACACTAGCTCTTCGTTCTGGTGGCGCTATAACCATGACCCTCAAGTTGGAGTCTGGTACGAGTGCTTTTATTTCTCTTCTCATTCTGTCAGCGATACCCATGTACATTGTATTCCCACCACTTAATATGCAGTTACCATAGAGATGCCTCCTCAAGTCTACGTCACACTTCATGATAGTTTTGTAAATCATCTCATGAATACCAGGATCTTTGCGTCCTTAAAGTTGAAAAAAAGTGAGTATGTGACATTGGCTTACATGTACATATATTTCACGTTTTACTTATTTTAAGTGATGATATTATTTAGAAGTGTTCATATTGGGTATTAAAAGATGTCATATACATTTTGTTAAAAAAGGACATGATTTAATAAGTAGCGTGCTTCAGCATCCACCCAATCTGATTAAAATGTTATGTGGTGAAAGGGCGAAATCTCTTTATTACCTCTATTTCCATAGTTTTGTGTAGTTTCTTTTATTCCGGGCGATCGCCTTGTTTTCTTTGTGGGAAAGCGGCGATCACCCGGTGAAACAAACTACAAAAAACGTGTTAACGAGGGAAATAGGTAAATAAAGACATCTAGCCTTTTTCGCCACATTAGATTTTAATCAGATTGACATCCACCTTATCCTCGCCTGCCCCCCCCCCCTCTCTCTCTCTCTCTCTCTCTCTCTCTCTCTCTCTCTCTCTCTCTCTCTCTCTCTCTCTCTCTCTCTCTCTCTCTCTCTCTCTCTCTCTCTCTCTCTCTCTCTCTCTCTCTCTCTCTCTCTCTCTATTTAATTCCTGGACTGTTTCATAAAATATGTAAATATTGTATGGTGTTGACTTTGCTCATTTTGATGTAACTTTTATTTTAAGGCGAGTGTACAATAATGTGTTTTTCAAAGCAGTACAAACAGAAAATGTACACATTGTGGTTTTGTCTTTGCGGACCACCGTGACCGTATTGTTGTGTGAAAAATCAGTAAAATTTAACAGTTACCTCAGTCTTTCTAGTCTGTAAGGTCGTGACGAGGCGCCTTCACACATCGGTCAACCCCTCTCACTGGAGAAGAGGTCGGTGAGGGCGGAGCGACACGACGTATCTTAGTATCCCGTCTTTCTATCATTACAAAAACAAATTACCTAACAATGCAGGCTTGAACATGGTCTCTGTAGTTCGGAACCTCTCGTTGCCAATAGTGATTTCAGTACCGTCTGGTAGTTCGTAGTTTCTCTCCACCTTTTTGTTGGCGACTTGTAATTCGGCATCATAGTCTGTGGCAACATAACACAGTCTCTCTTTGATTTCACGGACAGCTTCTCTCTCGGCTAGGATAGGATAATAAATGTCAGAATATATAATAATCAAAGGAATTTAGAGCTCACAGGTCGCAACTCGGAATTTTACGCTTTTGCGATCTTCAAATGGTTGGTTCTTATCAAGTTAAGTTATTAGTTCAAATAATTAACACATTGGCGTAACATGGTCGGACGAATCTGCTACTTCCTTATAGAGGTCTGATGTCATTGGCAAGGTAGAAGTTACATTGTGTGCGTCAGTGTGTGGATATTAGAAGTGATAGGTAAACCATAGACTCTACTTTTCGTGTAGGGTTTAGCAGTATACACATCAGTGCATAGTGTCGCTGCCAGACTCGTAACTATCGTCCCTAAGCTTTGTAAGCCGAGCGGCAAAGCCGCGAGAAGTGAGGGACTTTAGTCTAACGGTTCCTCACTTCTCGCGGCTTCGCCACTCGGCTTACAAAGCTTAGGGGTGATAGTTACGGGTCTGACAACGAGACTAATCAGTGTATGACATGTTAATAGGTGTGAAGAATTGGCTCTAGAATATAAATACTTATGGAAAACCGAAACTCCGTCACTACCAATCAAGGAATCTGTGCATCCTTAATGTTTTCACACTTCTAGAAATGGCCAAGTACTAACTAAAAGAAAGTCTTAAATAAATCGTAGTCATCTGTGCAGCTAACCTGTGGTGGCGAAGGTGTATCCTCTTTCGCAAAGTATGCCTGCTAGATAGTCAGTGAGATCACGACCAGCCAAGTCTAGTCGACTTACAGCGTGCTGCAGGCAATATCCCTCGTATACTGGTATGACGTGTGTAACGCCGTCGCCACTTTCTAGAACTACACCAGTGGTTCGACCTGGCGAATATAGAGATAAGAGAGCTTGCATCGCCACGTACATGCCTGGTGTATTAAATGATTCAAACATCACCTGCGACGAATCGAACAAGATATAATGTATAGATTAGAAGGGACGAACTGAGTACGAGTGACAAAGAAGTGTAAGATGGGGGGGGGGTAGGTAAAGGGGGGGGGTGGGGGGGTAGGTAATGGGGAAGGGGGAGTGTGAGTGTTACCTGCTTGCAGACAGCAGAAACGATCAAGACAGAGTATGAAGATAAAAAGAGAGACATAATATTTTACTATATTACTTATTCTCTCCGACAAGTAACTGACACAAATCATGACACCCCCCCTCCCTCCAAGTAAAATGATAGATAAGTTTAGCATGGAAACCCAGGCAGGAATTGATAATCCGGGACACATCTTAGAAAAAGTGATGTTGGTGATATATATATATATATATATATATATATATATATATATATATATATATATATATATATATATATATATATATATATATATAGTTTTGTTAAAAAACTATTACGCTCTGCCACTGCGGTATAGAGCACTGTCTTAGCAGATTGATACTCACCGAGTTATATATATATATATATATATATATATATATATATATATATATATATATATATATATATATATACAATATACACAATATGTGTGTGTGTGTGGGGGGGGGGGTGTGCTTGTGTGTAACATCCCTCAGTACTAGAAATAATAATAGCTCCTTTTATTGTAATGTGGCCAAAAAAAAGAATCGTTTCTGGTCAGGACAGTCTAAAATGGTGCGACGACGCGATTTTTCTTTTTAATTCTCAATAAACCCCGGCGTCACTCAGTCTACTATTTACGGCAGTTACTGTTCTTTTTATTTAGTACTTTAGAGCAAGTGCAGGATTCACCAATAAAGAGGTGGCCTAATTTGCATATTAATTTGCACATCATCTTTAGCATATTTTTCAGATCATAATATTAGAGGGTGAAAAAATGTTTTCAACATCACAAAAGGCCTACATCACAAAAGGCCTACAAAATTCCTATTTTATCCATTCAGCAAACTAGAATACACAGAAATTTGTTCAGATCAACAATTTCCAAACCTTTAACATAATTCACAATGTAAGAATTTCAGGAGGGAGATTGACAGTTACACAGCTTTGACGCTGTTGGCAAGCACACCACACATGCTTCACATTGCATGCACCTATTAGGTTAGTTATCAGTTAGTTTTGAGTTGTTGGTTTTGCATGGTAAACTTGCATGTCATTCATAAAAAACAATCTAAAAACATCGTATTTTATTTTATTTTTACAATTTGATATCCTTTTTATTTATATTAATTTGCCACAAATATATATATTTTTTGTGACGAATTTGGGCTATGAATTAGAGCATACGTTCAGTGCTCATGTGACTGACAAACACGGCCGCCACATCGTGCTACGGCAATCGCGATTCCCATCCATTTAGGACAGTAATTCTAACACGGAACCGTACCGGAGTAGTAATTCTTTAAGACCAAGTATAAATTTGAAGTTTTCAGTCGTATTCATCGACATAATAGCAAAACAGGTCATGCTGTCGTATGTGTACTATTACGCGTACGGGAAGGCTTGGGAAAGCTGGGTTGATTTACCCAGCCACGGAAACTAACGACATACCGTGTTCGATCTTGCTGTACTTGTACTACGGTATTACTGGGGAATCGTTTAGGGTGTAAACTGTTTTAAATTTGTTTCGACTACCATCGTTATTATCGAGGCGATACACATTGAAGTGTGTATGTGGGGTAGATACCCGGGTAGATATCATTTACTGGTTCGTCATTGTTGGCTGATTTTTTTGGTCATACAATTACATTAGCTATCAATATACATTTTGCATTTTATTCACATAAAATCAAACTTACTTGAGTCATCTTTTCTCTGTTAAGTTTAGGATTCAGTGCTGGTTCTGTCAGTAATACCCTGTAATTTTCAGGTTGTATACGTAATTCTTTTTCAAGTGTATAGTGCCAAATCTTTTCCATGTCATCCCAGTTTGTTACAATGCCATGTTCGATGGGATACCGCAACGACAGAAACTCTCTTTTGGCTTGAGCTGTGTCGCCGATATAGAGGTCATCTAGTCCCTTTTGAAAACGCATACTCTGAAAAAAAAAGAAACCACGTGGTATTTGTAGAATGATGGATACATTATAAAATCTCTGCCCTCCTCCTTCTCTCTTGTCCATCTTCACCGCCTCAGACATTCCCACGTCCCCTCTCCAATCATCTTTCCCTTCATGCATCTCCTCATACCCCCCTATTCTAGTTAATAAACATATAAAATGCTTTACACATTCTGTAGTCTGAGAATACTTTCCTCAATGAAGATTCCTCAGTATGCTGAATTGGAATACGTGTACACCGGGCGTTTAGAATATCGTCATAGGCTATATGTATACAAAGTTCAGATGGATTATCAGCATTGAAACGCTTTGTTTGAGAAATATTAATTGAAAAATCAATAGCAGACTGTAAGATACGTCTTGCCGCTACGCCCTCACCGACCTGCTCTAGGTGCGGGCTTGACCGATGTCTGAGGGCGCCCTGTTACGGGACACCTTTATGCTGACTACTGGTATATGTCAAAAGGAACTCACTTCATGTCTTAGGTATCCCACCATGGTTGGAACAACCGCCTGTGGCGAATCATCTCCGGCAAAACCAGCTTTGATTCTACCAGATCCGTTATCAAGGACTATGGCGTTCCACTCGTCTTCGGACTCCGAATTATACATGTACAGTGCACAGTGGTATTGTATAGTGATATTGAAAGAATTCAAAACATAGTGAAAACATATCTGTACATTATTATGATAAGACTATAAAAATATCAGACATCGTCTTATTTTGTATGTACACTGCATTACACGTAGAAGTTACACTATTAAACTACCTCGTCGTTGTCAACATCGATGGCTTTTATAAACGCATATCATTAATTAAGTTGGACGGAGCACTATATTGAGTTAGCTAGCTACATCAGTTACGTTATTCAAGCTAAATGAATGAATTCTCCTAAACAATATCAGCCATATGTAAATACAGTCTGTCTATGATTTACCAGCGTGTCGGGGAAAGTGTTTGACGTCTCCTCTAGCCTTGAGCGTTACACCACAGGTTACTCCATATTCTCGTCTTCTACCATAACACGGGGTAATTTGCAAAGAACACTGGCCGCTGTCCGTGTCTTGATTCAAAGCATAAACTCGTCAAATTAAACGATATCGTAACTCTTTTATACAATTGCAACACAATCTCAGTGTGTAGGGTAGTAATGAATGTCGAAGTAATGTCAGATTCAACAGGTGGTTACGCCAAAACCCTGTCAATACCACAGTGACCCATAGGAAGGTCAACAGTTAAGTCACGTGACTTAATCGGTCAAAGGTTGTCGCCAATGCACTGCATACGCAATCATATAGATTGTTAGTATTTCATTGGGTTGCCACTGTTCCTTACAGTCCAGAATGTAATTAAGTTTCTGAGACACAATTTTCCTAATTAAAATAGGCATGGGAATATAATTACCTATAGTTTCCTTGGCGTGTTACATATATCCGTCTTAAACATCGCCCTCTATGTTCATAGTCACAAGATTTTCCTAACGACATCTGTGTTATGGTAAATATTGACGGCTGCAATTTTCAAGTGGGGAATGGTTGGGGATGTCGTTAGGAGTAAGAATATACAGGTTGTCAGGGATATTGGTAAATTTACACTGATATACCGGTTTCAAGTTCATCTCAGTGCCATAGTATGACTTAGATGTAAATCATAATATCGTCGAACCAAATAAATAACTTGCAGTGTACATGTGATTAACTCGTGTATGAACTCTTCTTTTGAGCTAGAAAGTCTGCACTTGTAAGCATGCAGTAAAATCTCAGAGTTTAAATGCTCATTTAAAACACAAGACAAGAAAGACATGCGTATTCGATATAGATGAAACCTATACCAGCAAAATACGTGTACCTACTAAAGCTTTCCCACACCCTGGCACACAAGTTTCTATAGAAAACGGTATCAATGTACAACTGCCAACATCAGACCATGGACGAACGAAACATGTTTACAAACAGTAAACAACTGAACTGGATTATATAAAATAGTACTTGGCATAGTATGTTTAGTCTGGATACCAACGTAGAGGTGGAGGTGTAAATCGTAACAATACCGTATAGGGACTAGACTACAGTATGTTGGAAGTACAGAGACTTGTATTACATTCCATCATGACAGGCCACTTTACTTAGTAGTTCAAGTTCACAAACAAATTTCCAGTTCCAATGGCACATTTCATGTTTACATAAAGAGGCTATGAAAATGTTCTTATCAAAACATGGCGTGTAATACAAGTCTCTGCTGTTCCAACATACTATCTAAGTCTGGTGTTAACGTTATTAATCCAATGCAGTTGTTTACTTTCCCTGTTTGTAACAGGTTCAGTTTGTCTACGGTCTGATGTCGGCAGTTGTAACTGAAAATCCAAACTTTAATAATCGATGGCCCACTCATATTAATACTTCACAAGTTAGTATTTATTTGTTTTTTAATACATTTACAAAATACATCAATCGATAAGTTATTTTCAGAACAGAATTTTTTAAATTCCTGTGTTATTTGTCCCTCCACTCATTTATTGTGGGAAATTTCAATTCCTTTCTCAATAATTGATAGCACTTGCAGATTCAAAATCTTTCCTTGAATGTCTGTATGAATGGAGATATCCTTTGACCGGTTTATCACAGTAGATTGACAGTACAGTATCAGATACGACGGCTGCATAAGTGTTTGTCTTTTGCCTTGTTTGTTACTTTGTTTGTTTGTTTGTTTGTTTGTTTGTTTGTTTGTTTGTTTAAGTTAGAAACATTTTCTGTGAACGATACCAGGTCCAGCTTCATCGTATTCTTGTTTGCTGATCCACATCTGTTGGAAGGTTGAGAGTGAAGCTAAGATGGAGCCACCAATCCATACAGAGTATTTACGTTCTGGTGGGGCAATGATCTTGATCTTCATGGTACTTGGTGCTAAGGCAGTCATTTCCTTTTGCATTCTGTCGGCGATACCTGGATACATACTGGTACCACCTGACAACACGGTGTTAGCGTATAGATCTTTACGGATATCCATATCACATTTCATAATACTATTATAGGTTGTCTCGTGGATACCAGCATTTTCCATACCTGGTGTGTAGGGAGAGAAAATGATAGAATGTTCGTGTAAGCTTTAAGTTACGAAAGTACCCGACACTGCTCATTTGATTTCATCTCAGTAACCCCAATGTTCTCTATAGTGAGGTTGACCCCTACACCACTTTACCAATCCCGGTGTTCTCCGCAAGATTTTGACCACATTACCAATGCCCCGCCAACCCCTAGCGCTCTCCATAACGTGTAACCATTATACCATCATGGCTTCTGATTATATTTAGTAGCCTTAGAGACATAACATGCCCTACATCACTGAAAGTTGAATATTCCACGTTGAAAAACGAAAAAGCTACTGTTTTGATTTATTTTTACAAATATACACCGTAAACTGCACAATGTCATCTACAGAAATTGCAAGGGATTTGAATGTCTACACAATGTCATCTACAGAAGTTGCAAGGGGTTTGAGTTTCTATGTTGCAATATTCAAGCTAGAGAACACTGCTTTGCCTATCCTGCTGGTAACCAATTTAAACGGACCTAAGACAAAGAAACATTTGTTGGCATATTTCATCACTAAGTCTCATCATGTTCTCCTAGAACTGCAAGAAATATAATAGATAAGCAGTCCTACCGAGGAAAGATGGCTGGAATAGCGCTTCGGGACATCGGAAACGTTCGTTGCCGACAGTGATCACTTGTCCATCTGGAAGTTCATAACTTTTTTCTAGGGAGGAACTAGCAGCCGCAGTTGCCATTTCCTGTTCAAAGTCCAGAGCTACATAACACAGCTTTTCCTTGACGTCACGAACAATTTCTCTCTCAGCTGCAAGAGTATGTAAACGAATCACGTATTACTAAAAATAATGTGATTTGGTATAATTCAATGATAATATATATATATATATATATATATATATATATATATATATATATATATATATATATATATATATATATATATATATACATAATATGATTATATATTATATAGTGTGTGTGTAATTGAGCACCGATCACTGTCTGTCTGTCTGTCTGTCTGTCTGTCTGTCTGTCTGTCTGTCTGTCTGTCTGTCTGTCTGTCTATCTATCTATCTATCTGCTGTCTGTTTGTCTGTCTTTGTGTATGTGTGTGTATGTGTATGCGTGTGTAAATAATTAACACATTGATGTGTACTTGACGACACAATGATACGGTGCCAAAGTTGACTAGTTTCTGATAAATAACACCAATTATCTACAGCCGGTGGAGTTGATGACAGTAGAACAGGTTACAGATTTATATCATTGGGAACACGTTGTACTATAACTAAACCACTGATAACATATTGACATGTTCATTCACACACGCTATGCTAGTTTTTTTTTGCATCTTACCTGTTGTGGTAAATGAGTAACCTCGTTCAGTAGCTACTTTCATGAGATAATCAGTAAGGTCACGGCCAGCTAGATCCAATCTCATGATAGCATGTGGCAGGGCGTAGCCTTCATAAATCGGTACAGTATGAGTAACACCATCACCACTGTCCATAACGATACCAGTGGTTCGCCCTGAGGCATACAGCGATAGCACGGCCTGGATCCCGACATACATAGCGGGTAGATTAAACGTTTCAAATGAAATCTGCCAAAGAGGAAACAATAATTATTTCTTTTAGTTATTTTTATAGGATACTCGCATTGGTAACAATGAATTGAGCCTGGTTTAGAATTATCAATACCACGGAGCATGAAATGCACCAAGCCTTGCGAAAATGTTTAAATTCATACATGTGTACATTTAGAAACATTCAATACAAAAAATACAAAAATCTACAACTGCTAGTCTGTCACAATTTTGGTTTATCGTTTATTTTAACATATCATTGATCTTTGGTCTCCAATGGAGACTCTCCATGTTAATTGAATTTGTATCCCCATGTACAATAAGCGTTCATTAATAAATAACGTGTGTGTAATGTGAAACGTCAATCTCACCTGTGTCATTTTTTCTCTGTTGCCTTTGGGGTTCAATGGTGCTTCTGTCAACAGAACTGGATGTTCTTCAGGTGCAACACGTAACTCGTTGTAGAATGTGTGATGCCAGATCTTTTCCATGTCATCCCAGTTTGTTACAATTCCATGTTCGATGGGATATTTTAGGGTAAGTATACCTCTCTTGCTTTGTGCCTCGTCACCTACATAACTGTCTTTTTGTCCCATACCAACCATGATGCCCTGTGAGGAAAAAAATATAGTCAACATCTTCAAAATAGTGCACTACCATCTTTATAACTGTCACCTAGTAACTGAAATACTTCTCATCTGTGTAAGTAATGTTTTGTCTTTTATAATGCCACAGGCAAAACTAAAGATAAACAAACTATATCGATGTTATATTTCTTTTTTTTCCGCTCAATAAAGTTATATACCTGATGTCTCGGTCTGCCTACTATTGATGGAAACACTGCACGGGGAGCATCATCGCCGGCAAAACCAGCCTTACACATACCGGACCCATTGTCGATGACCAAACCAGCAACTTCTTCGTCGCACATGATGAATAATCAAAGTATTGGTTCGTTCTGCAAGAGATGGATATATTTGCCGTGGCTGATCAAACTTGTTGTATGCGTACAGTTGGAGTTTGAACTATGTGCTACTATCTTGTCGTACGGGTCCGAGCAGCAATGTAGAGGGTATTTATCACAAAGAAATGGGGTCACCTGGGGTCAACTTGGTACAACATGCATACTTAACCAAGGCGTGGTGAAGAGGAAGATCGCCAGCGCAAAGATAATGGAAAGAATTACCAAAATTTGTGGGTTATAGTCATAATATAAGCTGTGAACACATATCATCATAATTTGTCCTAAAACTTGTATTATTATCGTAAAATGACTATTTTCTGTTTTTTTTCTACGTTTTGACAGAATAAATAAAATACTTTATTTTTGATCTTACAAATGGAAATGTTTTTTTTCTCTATTCCAACAAGGCGTCATATGAATATTTTCATTTCTTTGTAACCTCGTTCGCTTGATTAAAATCTTAAGCTTATAAAATATATTTTAGAGATAGATTACTTCTATTTTTCGGAACTTCAGTACTAGTATTACTAGTATCCCGCGTATTTGCATCAGATAATTTCTCTGGTAATCTTGTAAACAAAAACACCACAACAAGTTTACACATCCCTGCAGTATTAAGACAATTAGCAAATCATATCGTGTTTTGTAAACATTTTAAAAATATTTTTACTGAATATATACAAAAGTTTTGACTTACTTCAACTGTGAAGGCAGACCTGTGAAGGATAGGAGTGGTTTACTCGCTTCTGAGATGAGGCGACTCGGAAAGATGGACCCCTGTTATGTACTTACCTTTAGCAGGGAGAGTCCATTTATAGAAAAGGGATCGTCAGATAATGATCAAATAACTGGGCACCTGGGTCCATGATATAGAAAAAGTATTCTTTTAAAAAAAAATCGGGACTTACTTGAAATAACTGTTTTTTGTGTGATTTAGACCACTTGTGGGAATGATGTGTTTAAAAAGTTAAAATTTAATTATTCACAACAACCGTGAAGTCATCCTGAATATAACATAGAATCGTCCAAACCATAGATATAAGTTGCAGTTTACATGCCCTTATATGGTCAGTCAAAATTTATAAATTCAAACGGTTAATCTCATCTGTGGTTACTCATTGTTGCCATGGAGTTCAAAGGTTATGACAGTCGGTGAACAGATAGTCGCAATGAGTTGCTGGCGGTACCATGTTTGCTCAGGGCAGGGAACCATGCACGTTGATGACCAAATAAAGTTAACCAACGTAGAAAAACAGCCAACATTAAGATAATTAAGTAGGTGCGTGTTATCGTTTAGGGGGAAGGCAGGTATTTGGGAAGTTGTGAGAGAAAACACTCGTCATGTGTACGCTGGTACACTATAATATTTGATGGTAGGTTACTTGTATAAAGGTTGGTAATGTGTCATTTCATTTCATGAACCCTCTAACCCCCCCCCCTCTCTCTCTCTCTCTCTCTCTCTCTCTCTCTCTCTCTCTCTCTCTCTCTCTCTCTCTCTCTCTCTCTCTCTCTCTCTCTCTCTCAACTTGTAGTAAAGTCAAATTGTATTAGTAATGATGATGATGCTTATTATAGTATCTCAAAAGGCGCACAAATCTACGTCTCGGCGCTCTTTACATAGAAGCTAAAATTGTACATGCATGGATAAAATGACAATAACAATTACAAAAAAATAATAATATGATAAACATTACAAAGTAAGTGAGGCAAAAATGATTAACAATTACATGAAACTTCGTGGCTAAAACGATAATTAGTTTACGAGTCCAGGCAAACAAAATGTCAGTCAGAAAACCCCTTCTATGATAGTTTGATGAAATGTGTACAGACAATCGCTGGGAAAAGAAAACAGACATGCATGAATTCGAAGGTCAAGAAGACATAGATTTTCTTAGTTTTTTGTTTCAAATGTGTAAAAACATGTTTAGGGTCGGACACTTAAACTAGGGTCATCAGTCGGGTTAGACAAAACAGAAAAAAAGTGTGTTTCTGATAACCCGTCCGACCCTAGTTTCAGCCGCCGACTCTAAATATTTTTAAATTTTTAAGTCTTCTTGACTTTCATGCACGTCTGTTTTCTTTCTGCAGCGATGGCTGTACATATTTCATCAAACTGTCCCAGAAGGGGTATTCTGACGGACATTTCGTTTGGCTTTGGGTCGAAGCGATGTTTTAAATTTTAAAAAAATAAAATCTCAACCTACACAGGGAATTTTGCACAACCCTGTAACATTCACATGTCTAGGACTGGTTGGGCACATAGCTGTATCAGCTCAGTTGAGCCACGGGGACTGTACCAGCTATGTGTACAATATCCCTGTAACAGCTCTGGCCAACACACTAGGTGTAACATACCTAGATTTGACAGATGTGTATTAAACTGGTATGCCAACACCAATGTAACATGGATGTGAAAAATAGCAATGCAGCATAGGTTTTTACAACATCCATGTACAAGAGCTCTTTCCCACAGCCATGTACCAGCTGTGTGAGCAATGCTAGTCAGATATGAACAAAAAGGGTTGTTACAGGGTATTATTCCACCATAGCTGTTACATGTATGTGCATAACTGTGTGCTAGGTGTGCAGTACATAGCTATGGTACTGGGATGTGCAAAACAGTCATGACACAGAGGCGGTATTCCACATCCATTCAACAGGCTTATTTTTCACAAACATGTACCAAGGCTGTGGAAAAATATACTCTGTAACGGGCTGTGAGGCACACAGCTGGTACGTAGCTGTGCTTTCCTTCCTAGCACTAGGATGTGGCCACATCCTAGCACTAGGATGTGTATATCCTAGTGCTAGGATGTGCAAGGTTCCCTGTGTACCTGCCCTATTATCTGAAGCCATGTTATCGGAAACACACATTTTTTTATTTGGCCTAAACAACTCGTCATTTAGAATGGTCTCCGAATTGTCATTATGTCAGGGACATCATTGTGAAATCCAGTTCCATTTTTTTGCAACAAATGTCTTAATTCATTACTGTAACACAGTTCATTACTGTATCTCAGACCACTTTGTCCGAAATTGAATGTAGCAACCAAATTGGATAAAACGGACAGTCGTGGAAAATCATCATCTTGAATATCGCGATGGTGAAATAAAGTGTATCAGCATTTCACAGCTCCCTTATAACAAACATTTGTCTTCCCTATTTTTTTTATCATTCTCGTCGTCGTTCTTCTCCCACTTCTTAAAAACTTCGTTCAGTGCAACGTATACATGAAAACTAAACTTTACCTTGCAGCGCCACCAACGGTATAACAATGCATTTAGTTGATATGAGCAACCAATGTGTAATGTACAGTTATCAAATAGCATTGATGTCTGTATATCTATATGTCTGCCAATATTTCTTTTAAATTACATCCACAGGTAATGTAGAAGAAGAAAAATAGACACAACAGGCCCACTTTTAGTGCTCACATCACTTTTTACTGAATGGTGGCCATATTTGGGGTAACAAATCAATAAATTACTGCATAACTAAAGAAACTTCGATACACAGAGTCCATTCAAGTGTCTAACCCCATATAATCACATTCAAACTTTCTTGTAAGAAAGCTAAAGTAACCCTGTACCCTTGACCTCGACCCGAGTCAAAACAAGCTATCTATGCGGTCACTAAGTATTAGTGTGTTGAATTACCATGAATATGGCTTTGATATGCCTTGATATCCAATGCTAGCATTAACTGTTTGTGATCTGACGTACTTGATATATATATTTAAATTCAAATTTGAACGTATACCAGTGATACTATCCTGACATCAGTTGTGGCTATGAAATGCTGTGTGCATTCAAATGTCAATCAAATCATGAAGATAATCCATACGCCTAGGTTCAAGTTGAATCTACCGATTTTTGCTTAATTTGTATCTACTTTTAGAAGGTCGATTTTGTCACTTTTGTGTTTTTTTATGACCATTCAATTGCCGCAAGTGTAAATTTTAGAGTATCAGTGGAACAGTCTCTCTGTGAGGATAGGATTTGGGATTATCTCCTATGGTAAAATACCCAGATTTACTTAACTCATGTCAATAAGTTTAAGGATGGGATGACCTTCAGGGCCAATTATCAAAATCCAACCATTTCTTGCACATAACAGACACTTTTTTAGTATTTATTTGTTGCTACTAATTTCTTTTAAATCATGTCACCATTCACATATAGAAGTAAAATATTTGGGGCATGCGTCTTTTACGAAGACTTGTTTAGGGGTGAACAAAACTCAACCTTGATTTCTGTACATCATGTTTTGGGTGTTTCTGTCACATTGTGAAGTGTTTTACATTGTTAAATTTAAAGGTGTTCAGTTACTTTGATATGTATGAATGACAAGTACGATATAATTTGTGAAAATCTACTCAATGCAATGGTATTTCCATCGTGAAAGACATGCAGATTTCTTGTTTGTGTTTCCAGCATTCATCGACGACTATACTTATGCTTGACCACGACGACTAACACATTTTTCTCACGTAGCTTCTGAGCATATTTACTAAAATTATTATAGGCCATTATTTTCTAAATACCTGTGCAGGTGTACATTATCACTCCGAGTCGTTTTTTTTCAAATTCTTTTCTTTGACGTTCGTTATCACTCGTTTTTTTTTTATAGCAAAATCCTTTTCTTTGACGTTGTCATGTCAACTTTCTTTTATTGTTATCAAATATTTATTTTTAATTTTCTACGGGAAGTGTGTACGATAATCCGCGACAAACTAACTCCACTTGTCTTCGTTATTCACTGATTAGATTTTCCTTCAGAATGTGTCTGTTCATCTCTCGATGTGTATGATGCACTAAATGCCAACCGAATCATAACGTAATCTGTAAGCATAAGTTGATTTGGCGTCTTTATACTAATCTAGTTTTTCGAAGCCCAATTTTGTAACATTCGTAATTTTTTATGACCATTCAACTGCCGCAAGTGCAAATTTTAGACTATGAGTGGAAAGTAGTTCCTTTGTGAGGATAGGATTTGAACATTTATTGAACCAAGCGGATTGTATATCTATATAAATACATGTGTAATTGGATTTATTTTACTCCAGGCCTGTCAGTGGATCGGAAACTTTGGTTTCGATGATAATCCATTTGTGTTTAAATGGTTTTCCATTTCAAGTTGATGTTGGATTGTTTTTGAGACGACGTTGATAAACTTTTTGACGATATTATACTACATTTGTATTGATCACGTACGTAGATTTCACTAGTAGTTATATACTACAGGTTGTGCCGGTGCGACCGACATTTTCCTGGGCTAGCTACCCACCCCGACGACTGGCGAGTTTGTAGATACAAGCTAAGAGAATCCGATATTAAATACTGTTTTTTATGTTTGGAGATTTTGGTTAATTTTTTGAGTTAGAATTTTGCATTTTAAGTGAACTATCATAGATAGCCCGTTCATGCCGTTGACGTCATCGTTTACTTACATACACTCATATACGAGACAATAACACACACGCACACACACACACACACACACACACACACACACACACACATACATACATACATACATACATACATACATACATACATACATACATACATACATACACACATACATACATATAAACAAATAATGTGAATGTACCGCCTGCTCATTTGATTGATTGATAAATAAACTTAGTGGTATAAATTATAAACAAACAAAATTTTAGCTATGGGCTTTCCTAACCACTAAGCTATTGGTGAGACCTTTGAACTGTCTTCGGTGATTGTTATGTTCTAACTACGTGTATAATCATCCAGGGTTTTTCGAGTCGGAGCCTGAGTTAAATTTGATGTTTGTTTGTTATTTAGCATTCACATTCCTCCAAACATTGTCCCCATGATACTTCGCCAACACATACTGTACTATGGAGGAAAATATGGGGGGGGGGGGCGGTGATAAATGGAATGTGTGAGATGTCGATATTCTGGCAGTGATATTTGATCAAGGAGAAATGTAGACAAAGTACATAGGAGCCGTGAAAGATTATCAACATGTGTGGAGTGATACCTAAAAAGGGAACATAATTTACTACGAGGAGGGGAGGCTGAGGAGAAAATGGGGGTGGGGACACAAAAAATGGAGAGGCATTACAATTCTGATGGTCCGAAAGGAGGGAAACGAAATATTTTGCTCATGATTTGAACCAAATCAAACCTTGGGAAAGTTCGTTCACTAAGTACATTTGAAAATTTCTTGCAGCTTAATTCGCCACAATAAGTACATTTACAGAATTCACTTACCTACCATGATACATTTATTATTATGAGACGGTCGATAATTAAGTGAACGTATGTGTCTGCCTTATTATCTTTTTTATACACCTTTATAGGTTGAATTCATGACGTGCGTCGTTTTACCCAGTCTGTCCCTTCAAAGTATTCTGTCAGAAAAACAGAAATGTGATTTCATTGACCAAGTTTGACATTTTGTTTGTCATGTCTCATTTTACCCATGCTGTTTGTCGAGAATCATCCTGTCAGAATGGCATTCCGCAGTCATGTATTCTGAAAGTAAACTAATTTATCTGCAGCTGTATGGCCACCCATGTCCTTTATATATCACCCTACTACCATGGTAGTTGTTCATATGCATATATGTGCACCTAAATTTTCTCAACTCTCTTTTGCAACATATCTGACTCGACTAGTCATGTAAATCATGACAGCAGTCAAACTGTTTCATTCTTTCACTGCTGGTTGCCAGATAACTATGTTGTTTTTCTGTAAGTATACTTCCAGGTTTCTCATGTAATCATTTCCTTAATCAACAGACTTTGGATTCTTTGACAGAGTTCAGGTTACCTGTTTCAAATATACTTTGATTTTGTTCACACATTGCGCTTGTTCCTGTTCAGTCATGATTGTGACCAACTGTTATGCAGTCCTAGTTGGTGGGGTATTCACTCCAGACATGCTGCTAAATCTCTCACACATCCAATTTCCTTTGTTTTTCATACATTTCTTGGTAATGAAACATCACTGTCAAGAGATCTAAATTTCGAAGTTCCATTTACCATACCCCCCCCCCACCCCATATTTTCCTGCGTTGTCGTAAATACTCGTTTTCTTACTGATTACTGATAGGTCTTTTGCAGTGTCAATTAATTTCATACTAATTGCACACTAATTTCATTTAAATCCCAAACACTGCATAGAAACTATTTATACAAATAGAAAGTGCAAAGCTTACACGGTATTGTAGAGGAGTAGAGAAATGACCTAGTGTCTGTAAATAAGGACACTGTCATACGTATCATGCAATAAATCAGTGATAGTGGCGTGCATGTCACGTATGTCCTACTTACGAGGCAGAGAGCATTGTTTTACACTACACGTATAAAGTCAGCCAACTATGACGTGCTACTACATGTAATTCTCGTTGCCTGCATTGCTACTGACTACGTGCTTGTCGTGGTCTCATCGAGTACAAGCTCAAGTGTTCGTTGAAATCACTTATTCTGTAAGCCACAGGTAACCACCGAACCTGTGCACGTCAACGTATATAGTTCATATATCCAGCAAGATAGAGTGATCTCTCAGTTACAGGTTCAAAGGAGTGGCAACAAACTCGGATAGTTGTGTTAAAAAGGAGTGAATTAAGTGATAAGTGTACAGATTTGCGTTTAAACATGCCGGATATTGGTACATTTACTGGTAATGACGACCAGGTGGAAAAAACATCCATGAAAGGTAAGATTGGAAGTAACTTCTAAAGCAATTCGGGCTATCGCCCTCGCTAGCGACCTTCATTCGCCTTCGCAGTGAGCAGAATAGCCCGAGTGGTGTAGCAGCAAGACTATATGGTAGAGTCTACATACGTACAAGACGTACTGGGTTTGTTTATTGACACACACAAAAACAACTTTCAGATAATAGAAAAACATTGTTTTTTTTAGAGCTGATTTTAGAACAGAAAAGTCATTGTCATGTCTACTGAGACAACGCACGTGTGCCCTGCAAACTGGAAGTACTACAGTGAACAATGAGTGAGGAATAAATTCAACTCAGTTTTTGCCAGACCCCCTATAGAGAATTTTCCACAGTGGTCTGAGGTTTCTTCCCCAGAAAACGAGTGTATAAGTTTAAGGGGTGTAAAATACTTAGATGACTCTCCAGAACCCACAGTTCACACAAAAATCCGTAAGTTGCAATAGCACGGGAAGGGGGGGGGGGGGGTCGTTTACTTTTCCAGCAATAGCTAAAGTTGTCATGCAGGGAAAGCATGGAGTTTAACAAGCGTGCTATACTAATGGATGTGACAGGTAATAATCAACATATGTGTCTAATTCTAAAGACAGCATTTTGTGCCACATTTTGAATTGATACTGCACCTTAGTGAACTTTGATTAAATGACAACACTAGTATAGGGTTATAACATAGAGATATCGTCAGTAACTCTTATCTGGATACTGTGGTATTCCTGGACCTATATTTAGACACGACCTTTTTTTTATCATCACAATGTGACCCTAGCGTGCTACTAAATTACTGGACCTAGGATGACTTGCAGGTCTATCCACAGAGAGGTTGCGCTATTGAATATGAAAATTCACGGTTTTTTATATTGCTCACTTTGGCTTGATGCCTGTGGTTTCGTTTATCGCTAAACTAAATCGCACTTGTGATATCTGTAGTTGGGATTTAACAACAACAACAACAACAACAACAACAACAACAACAACAACAACAACGACGACGACGACGACGAGAACAAAAACAACAACAACAACAACAACAACAATAATAATAATAATAATAATAATAATAATAATAATAATAATAACAACAACAACAACAATACAGTTTTAAAAACTTCTAGTAAGATTCAAGTTGATAAGGTGTGGTAACTGGCGTAATTCGCAAACAGTAGGTAGGGATGATGGAATTACACTGTAACAAAATGGAGGTTGACGTCGTATCTATGTACTACTTTTCAACCTCTCACGTCGACCTCTCTCTGGTACCAGGATCCTCGAACGTTAGGGGAATAACTCAGACTACATAAAATGTTCATGGTTAACTTGGAACTATTTTAGAAATAGCCATGGAGCAGATTGAAAATCCTTGTCTAGGCCTAGCTTTTTTGCTTCAGCTTGCTCCCTCCTAAAGCGAATCCATACTTATAGTCCAATTTTAAATTCTTTTAAACATAAAAAATTATACAATGCAAATAATACTGACAAATATGAACACAGTTTGGTCGCGTCATTGCTCTTGCAATTGCCTGTAATTAGTCAGTATTTGACACTGATGACCTTTCGTGACTCTTAATGTTGTCATCTCAGAATATTCGCTAAATGCAAACAATGTTGTAAGTATATTAATTCGGGACAGCTGAGAACGGTTCACGGTGACCTCGTTTCACATCATAAATTGTTGAAAGTTACGAATATCGGAACGTTATGTTCTGTCACCCGTAACAATACCATTATCCATTACATGTATTTTGATCAGTAAGACGTATTTGAAGTGCCTTTTCCATAAGAGTTGAACGTTACCTGGGCAACGCGATGAAATTGAGATATCTATATCATACATTCCTTTAAAACTAGGGAGATTGACTTCACATTAAATCATACCACGTTTATGAAGTATTCATAACGTCAATAATTAAGAGAGGAGTTTTTAGCGTCTTCAAAACGCCAAAGGATATGATACTATTTTTAGAGTGTCCTCTGGGTACATGTTGAGGCCAGTGAGTAGTCGCATTTGTCTCTTCCCATTAGCAATAATATAATCGCTTTTCAACAACGAATGACATAACATTGTGGACCCTCTCGCCTTTATCCCTGTCTCTTTCATTTTACCAAAACAATCGTGTTGTAATACCTAACAAAATCTTTACGAAATAATAGTAAAAGAAACTCTATAGTTACATTTATAAGCTAACCTTGTTTTAAAGTAGGCAATTATTTTGGTACAGTTATGTTACAATTGTACTGTTCAAACTCATTATCTCGATATTTCAACTTACCATTCGTATGACAAAGAGCGACTGTTACTGATCTACGACGTACATAACAGAATAGAAATAAACCGATATAGCACGGTATTCATTTGCTATTATATAGACTCCCATAACTGTCCGTGGTAAGCACGTTACGGCAGTGTATTATTTTACACAGAGTTGAAATTATAATGAAAGTTTTCGCCTAGCCATCTTCAGTATTGCGTCACTGGCAACTCATACAACTGCATTGTAGTCGTGGATCGATGACTCAGACTTAAGATCAATAGACTCACAAAGGCTGCGTTTGTGCTATGAAAGCAATTTCAATCGTCTTGATAACACTGCGTGTGGGTTTTCGATACTTTGAAATGTCGTTATTTGAGAAAGTTGAAAAATGCTGAAATGATGAATTATCACACAAACACACACTCTCATCACAAAATCAACTATCCGGTAGCATAAGCTACCAAACCACTAACATGATTAGAGGAATAGCTCATAGAAAGTGTCCTGTTTGCTGACCCGAGTGCTGGCTCACAACTCGGCCGCAATGGTAACAATACTTGTGTGTCGTGAAAGCTGTTGTTACTACAGCAGTTTCTCATTTTAAAACCAGCGTATTGTTCCTGCACTGCCGAGTTAACGATACCTCACGCTATGAAATTTCCAGTTCCAAAAAAGGGTCTACCGGGAACTCTAACTGAAAGGTTTCGATACAAATATCATATCATATCAAGAACATTAGCAACTAAAGGTCGGAATTACAATACAAGTTGTATATCTGTACTAAGGGCATTGAACTATAGAATAATAACTGAGCTGTTCAACCACCGATTTTTGTTTTAGAAATTGTAGTCGATTGCACAGCTGGAAGTGAGTTGACATAGAAATTAGAATGTACATTCGGCATGATCGTGAATTGATTGACATAAGCATAAACAGTATACTATGTCTACCAGTAATGTCTACGGGATATGTTTGAGAGGGAGCTACTTTCAATTTGAAGTTTCTTAGCCACTAATCGGTCACTGTGACACTGTTTATTTTCGTCTGTGGCTTATGTCAGTTACAATAATGTTTTATGTATGCCTTTCTGCCTTTCCCTGTGTCGTCGTAACTTTTGTCATTTTCTTCCTTGTCTGTGCTTTTGTTGAACCTTAGAGAGCCTTCGGTAATTACAAGGGGAGGACCGGGAGGGGAAGAGGGTGCGTGGTCAAGCTCGGTCTGTTGCGTAAACTGTGACCCTCCCCGATTTCGTTTTCTAAAATATGACCCACGCAGCTGAGTTGTGTCTAAAACATGACCCTCTTCCGTTAAAATACTTCAAAAACATTGGGTTGTCAGACGGCAGTGGACACAAGTCCCAGAATCAGTGACAAGGACTCGATCCCACCGTTGCTACCACATCCATCATTTTAATTGCATTGGTTGTTTCACTATCGCCACAGTGAATTTGTGTGAAGGCACTGCATAACTGAAAGTCATGGCTCCGAAAGACTAGATGGGTGCTCTGAGTATCTTACCACACTGTTATATTTCACTCCTGTGAGACCCACTCCTCTCCTCACACTAACAATATTACAACCCATAACACCAAAGTAAAACGTTTTCTGTATGTTTATAGCATTCATATCAAGTGTTAAAGTGCACATTTTTATTTGCTAATTGACCACTATGCCACATGCTCGCCAGGTAAATAAACCAATTGAAACAGTATATAATTTTGCACTTGATAGTAATGCTATAAACGAGTGTAGCACACAGAGAAAGTGTTTTACTTCACTGTTACTCGTTGTAATTGATACACTGTAATTTGACTGGTATAGTGTGATATCACTGTAACAATACAATGTTGGCAGTAGTGGGATCTGGCAGCTGTGGGATGTGTGACGTCAAACAATTTGTTTGACAAAGGTGTCATACTCCTCCTCCTCCTCCTCCTCATCATCATCATCACATCACATCACATCACATCACATCACCATCATCATCATCATCATCATCAGCAGCAGCAGCAGCAACAACGGCAGAATTTTTATAACCATTGCAACACGGACGCTAAGACCAATGATGACGACAACAACAACAACAACAACAACAAGAACAACAACAACAACAACAACAACAACAATTACTACTATTACTACAAACACAGCAACACACAAATTATACGACATTCATTTATTTTAGGGGAATGTTGCAACAGAAAACAGTGCTGTATAACATAGCAAGTATAAAAAACAATCTAAACAGGATGAGGCTAGCTATGGAAATAGCAGTAACACCCACTAAATGAGAACAAACCTCACGTCAAATTTAAATAAACAACTAGTCTAAAGTGACTTTGTAGGTATTAGAATGTTAAAAGTCACCCCAATCACTTATCCGTTTGTCATTTAAATATTGATCCGTTGTACAGTAAACTTTCCCTGTAACTTGGTACAGAAGTCTTGACCGTACGTAGATTGAATTCCATTCAGCAACTCGTTCATAGCAACCGTTTGTCTGGCTACAATCCCGCCTGGGAGCTATTTCCACTACTGCCAACCCTCTCAGGCTAATATACAATCACAGTGGTCATAAAACGAGAAAGAGAACATTGGTCCTATCTCGTACCATTATATAGTCGCCACAGGTCATATTGACCTTGGCATTGGTCACATCAAAGGCAAGACAATACGTACCTAATTAAGGTATGCTATGTATCGAACAAAGCCATTTGATATGAAGGTACCTAGCTATGTTGTGTTTGACTATTTTTGCATACCATTTGTTGATGTGCTTATAAAACATGCACTAATTGTAATAAATACACACATGTTCATCTAATATTGGGCGTACGACTTTCCAATAAATGTTTTTTGCGCTGTCGCGATATTACTTCGTGAAAAAGACATGCGCTATATTATGAAGGGAAAAAATTACATATTATAACTATTTAACGTTGAATAGTTAAAATATGTACACAAATATTAAGATATACACCGTTAGAGATTATATTAGAACAACCGTTAGCATGTTGATGCCATTGGGTTATCGTACCCGCAGGATGAACTAGTTTCGGGGCAGTCGCAACACTACGTCACGTGACTTAACGCACGAATGGCGTGCTTTGTATTAGAGGTATAGGTAGCAAACTTTAGCCAGTCCTTGGCCCTAAATTTCATGTCACCAGCAATGTTGTTAAGCGCATGATACGAAGTTGGAAACCTGGGCTCATACAAATAATTGGAAAGTAGTTCGGATGGCGGGACACGAAAACTCTAACGGGCATTCAAAGCCAGAACGATTTTGTAATTCACCTATTACTCGTGTTGCTTGGACAGATACTGCTCATACTGACAGCGGCAAGATCGATGAGATACAGAATGGTAAAACCGAAAAAGGCAACGGTACGAACATTCTCTTTACTGATAAGTGCGACCTGGAAATGGGAAACGGTAAAGGAGGCAGAGAGGTTGTAGTTATTGAAGTCGGACAAGAGAAAACGCAGTGGTGGCGAGTGTTGTTGAAATTGTGTTGTTGTTTTCTGGCTGGTATTGTTTTTGGTATTGCCCTGGAGAAAAGCAGAGGTGAGTTAAATTATTAATGTTTTTGTTGATGTTGTTGATGTATTTTAGAACACTTTTATAAATGTTGCGATATCTTTAGATGTACGGAACAGTTATCTAGTACGTGTATTGGATTCTGTTCTTTGGAGATATGCAAGCTTGAAGGGTGATGAGAGAACGCATTATTGACGTAAGTGTTTTCACTCTGCGAAGCCACAGTTACACTGATCGGCCAAAATCTATTGAAAGTTTAGCCACTAGTGGCAACAAAGCTTGTTTGTTAACAGATCGATTTAATTGGGGAGCAAGAATGACACTGTGCCCGGTGTGAGTACACGTACGTACGCATGGACGCAGAAGCTAGCTTCGGTATATACTGAGTTACCGAGGTTTCTGCTTTATCGGACAGGTGCGCGATGTTAGTGGTGGTCGTCTACGAAAAAAAATGATGATCCACTCTACTTTAACACTAACTGAATAGTACCGTAACTTGACAATTGACAGTTTACAATGTGGCCAGTGACCCGTGTGTTGTACAAATTACACATCTTCAATTCATTCTGAATTTACTTGATTTAAATCGACTTGCACTTGATGGAAGCTCACTTAATGAGTTTACTTAGGCGTGTTATCAACCCCAAATCAGCTTTCGACACGCGAACCTGTAACGCGGTTGAGTGATCGTATATTCCGTATTTAATCGGCGATCCGTTGGATATACGTGTACTTTGACAGTATCCTAGACACTGATCTATTTTGATTAATATATACGCATATACATCTGCCACACCTTGCCCTGCACCCCCGGTATGACCTTTGACACGCTATGGTGAAACCTGATTGCTGATAGTGATAAATGACAATTGTTTTCGTACTCGTCCGATCTTTAGAAGATATACCCTTGATCGTTTCAATTCCGAATCGGTGGACTACAAATAAATCATTGGTGGTGCGCCGTAAACTGCACAGTCATCACGACGATTTCCCATCATGAGTTCAACTAATGTAGGGATTCTTCAGTATTTACAAGGGGGAGGGCCGGGGGAATTTATGGGGGGGGGGGGTGAGGTCACTTGTTATAATCGGCTCTTGTGGGCGGGCCATATTTCAGAAAATGGGATTGGGGAAATTCAAATTTTACTTTGAGACTTTGTCTAACATTTCACTATTTTAAGAGGTTTTGCCATCCCATCCCATCATTGTCACGTGATCAACATATGTTAGATTATGATTACATTTGGTGTAGTGACCGGTTCCAAATCCCCATTGCTGCCACTTGGGGAGGATGAGGTATCATGCTATCCACTTAATCATCAAATTGCTGCTGACAACCATGTAGTGAATTAATAGTCACTTGTGGTGTGAGGAGAGAAGTGGGTCTCAAAGTAGTAAAAAGGAGAACAGTTGGCTAGGATACTGGGGATAATGTTGCGGAGTTGTTGACCTCGATCCCAACAATGGGAGTGTGCCAGACTGAGGCTAGTCGTTGGGAGCTGAGTTGTGGCCTTTAGCTCAGCCAATGAGTTCCAAACACAATGAAGTGCCTTCACATTCACATGGCGATAATAGTGGGCAATAAACCAACTCCTTTGAAACTGTCAACATAGTGGCAGCGGTGGGATTAAGTCCTTACTATTGATTCTGGGGCCACTTTTTAGCACGACAGAATCGGGGGACAGTCACATTTTAGGTAACAGCGCGAGCATGACACCCCCTCAATGTAATTACTGAAGGCTCCCTCAACAAAATCAGTCAACTAAACTGTACACATCAAATCTCCGGTACACATTCAAGCTTAAGTTTGTTCTTGTTTGCCTTACACCATCCCGTTATCACCAGCCGTTAATATTGTCTTGTTCATGCTCTCTGTCCGTTCGTCACGGTCCACGGTCTGGTGAGTTTTCATATGCCATATATGATGCTGCCCTACACATGTACAGCAGTGTGACGGCTTTCGTATCTGTTTTACTGTCAAAACATATGTTATGAGTACGGTCTTGTTTATCGAAATCACTAAATCATCAAACGCTATAAATAACTGCTTTATAAACAATTTGTCGTGCACATTAGTCACTTGATACTCGTAGATGAATGAACGGAAATATTTCAATCAATGTACAGCGGCATATCATGTGCTATGTGAGATAATATTGTTAAAGCATACATTTTTTAGTTTGTAAGACAAACAAGTATCAGTCCAACTACAATAGTAAACAATCACCAATTATTTTAAAAGGAAATAGGGCTTGAGGGTATTTTTATAGGTATGAAAGTAAACAAGCATGAATTGCTGCCATATCGGTTAAAGTTAAGGTTCAGGTTCAGAAGTTATCGATCAAATCATTGCTAACAAACCATGCAGTGAATGAAAAGCCATTCGTGACGTGAGGAGAGGAGTGACTCACGGAGTAATCGGGAACAGTTGGGTTGGGGATAATGATGTGGTGTGGAGATGTTGACCCCAGTCCCGACTATGCCGGTCGGGAGCTCGAGTGTTCACATCTAGTCTTTTGGAGTTCTAGTCTTCTGCTCGCCCACTTAGATCCAAAAACAGGTGTATTAATGCAGGACATGCTCACAAATTAAATTCATTGTGGTGATAGTAGTGGGAAACAAGCAATGTCTTAAAAATTATCAATGTGGTGGCAACGGTGGGATTAAGTCCTTACCAGTAATTCTGGAACTTGTGACCTTTTTCATGTCTGACAGCATTTTAACTAATGTTTAAAACAAATTAACGGGCGGAGGATTTTGTTTTTTTTAGAAAGGAAATTGATGAGGGAGGGCCACGTTTTAGCACGACGGAATCAGGGGAGGATCACAACAGACTGAGCCTCGTTTCCCTCTGCTAATCCTAACTACTGAAGGCTCCCCCAAAGGACTCGATCCCACCGCTGGCACCGCATTGCTAATTTTAACGCCATGGTGGCAACGGTGGGATGTGGCAGCAGTTGGATGCCAAACTCACAAAATAATGCAAAGTTAGATAAAACAATGAGTCCAATTAAAACGAGGCCCTCCCACAATTCCATTTTCTAAAATAAGGCCCCCCCCCCCCGAACCTATTAGGCAAAAGTGATCCAGTAATCCCCCCTCCAAATAACCGAAGGCTACTTTCGACTAGAATCATTCAAAGCACCAGTAAAAAAAAGAAGTCTCTGCATGTTGTACCCATGTGTGACTGACTTTGAGTTACTGCAGGTCTCCGTAAAAAATAAACCAAGTATGAAATCATTCATGATATCTTAATTATCACTTACAAATATTCAAAAGAACTATTGTACCTGAACATCGGAACGTATTGTTCGGACAAAATCGCCACTCTAATTTGCATATAATTTTGATTGTTAAAGCTAGTATGATGACGTTGCAAATTTCTTTTGTTTTCTTAGAAAATTCCACCAATTGTAGTGATTCTCTACTATAATATCATAAACCTTCAAAACTTTGACTTATTTCAAAACGATTTGCTAGTTTTTTTTTTCAACCTGCTGAGTGTTATCGTCGTGGTGGTATGCCATGTATATGTAACATCTTTAGGTTGCATTGAAATCACAGTGCATACTTCTTTGAGTAATACTTCTGGCATATCACTTGGACAACGCATATTCTTTTCTCACGTAACGTATTTTTTATTAAACATTTCCCTTGTTAATTGTTTTCTTTATTGACGAAAACAAATTCGCAAATCAGAAAGTTGTTTTTGGTTTGAAGACACTTTTACGTCTATCCATTTTTGTATATATACCAAGGCAATAGACACCCCGGTAGAAATGTAGATGTACAGTGACTGTAATTTTGTGTTTTGTTGTTTTACTTTACTTTCAAAGCATCGTCCAATTCACGGTTATGCAAACTTTATCTCATGGTACATGTAATGCTATATTGACTAATAGCAGTCAAGCGACACACATATTGTCTATCTGTCAGATCTCGTATTGTCGATGTCACCATATATAGACCCTCCGCCCACCGTTGGTGGAGGGTCTGTTGTGTCACCGAAGCCGCTGTAAAAACCAACCCAAGCAACCCTTTGCTACATTGTGTAACAATACTCCGAATCTACAGTTTGGTTCTTTACAATAGTTTTGAATACTTGTACGTGCAAAGCACACTTGATAAAGTTATACCAGCTAGTATTATTATTGTAGTTGCCGCTACTGCCTTTCTGGCTTTGAATTTGTGTTGATGTTTTCATAGTTACTATTTGAACAAGGCTTTTGTAAATAAATTGATGTTTTCATGTGTTTTAGTTACTTCTGTTGTAAGTGTTGATATTTAGCTAGATTGTCAAATCACTGTGATTAGTCAAGCATTTCGATCGGATTAAACCGCTTACATTCCTTTGTATATGTCCTGCTATGTAGTTATGTCCATACAGGCGGTGTATGATTTACACATTTTGCCAACTATGAGAAGTTTTGACTTAAAAATTCGACATTAAATTTTACAGATAGTTTCGGAGAAGCTTGTCCAAGCTGTTTAAACGAACTATCACTGATTGCAAGATCAGTGAGCCTGATGACAAGGTTTCGTGTTGAGATAGACACAATAAAGATAACACACAGACATCACATACACAGTGTGGACTCTTTATTTAGTTAATGATATAAACAGTAACTGCATGAAAGAAACTGAGTTCAGTTGGCTGCTGACCATGGATTTTGTTTGAACTTCAAGAAATTATACCTCATGTCTATTGTAATTGTAGTAGTGTGCTTGCTGTTACTGTTTATATCATTAACTAAATAAAGAGTCCACACTGTGCAAGTAATATTTGTGTGTGTCATCTTTATGGCCGTGTCTATCTCATCATGAAACATTGTGATCAGGCCCACCGATCTTGATAGTTTGTTTAATATCTTGGGCAAGCTTCTTCGAAAAGAGCTGTAGACGCAACCCAAAAGGTTTCACAACTCCAACTAACTTTCGTTCTGCTATCAAAGCATCATCGTCATCAAAGTCAGCTAATTTTAGCAACGTATTTTTTAACGACGCCATGTTGTTTGCGGTGAGTGCAGATTTTGTCTAACTTTTTACTCTTCTAACTTCATTTTCAGTATTTGAGCCGACTTCTATTCGATACCAGTTTCTCTATCAAAAGTGGATTATGTTAAAAGTGTTTCTAGCTGCCATGGGAATGGGAACTCTTTGTTTTGCCCTCATAGCTCACATACCTGCCACAAAACCACTTTTCGAAAGAGCTCGACTGGCGTACTACATATGTTTTTCCACAAAGGGGGTGTTAGTTGTTAGCGTCGGTGGATTCCTACTCGGTGCTGGAATGGATTTGTCAGCCGCAGTAAGTGATTCGTACCATTTACCTTTAGTGACCGAGTCACTCACAGGATATCTTTTGAAGCGTGTATGGAGTGGGTATCAGGCAGTTTGAATTCTACATCACATTAGAGTTGGTATGACAAACCAGCCAACTAAAACGTCGAAAAATGAGTCAAACTTAATTTGATTTCGAATTTGAAATTGACTGTTGCATCAACTATGAATGTTTATCAATTAATTTTTATTAAAACATTTTAAATCTATATTTAAAAATATCAATTTAAATTTTTTTCTAGGGTCGTCTTTGAATAAAATTAGCATTATTTATTATTGTGATTCAATTCTCGATACTTTGGAAAATATATAAGTTCTGAATATAAAATGCCTGTAAAATGGCAAAGTAAATACAATGTACTAAGTCTAAGATATAATAGTCATGCGTGGCTAAAGTACAGTTCCAGTGAAATACATTGGAATTGTTGTGACTAGATAAGTTATCTCATGACGGATATGGCGGGAACCCATTTTGACTAAGTTCGACGGACGAGTAGCTTGATCTGCCATGCACACTTTATACTACAATGTGAATATCTAACACGTACACTTGTATTTATTCACAGTGTCCAGCCATGGTGTTAGCTCAGGTCGGTGCATGGGTCGGTAACGGACAAGCATGTAAGTAAACAATACAAATGAGTGATAGTACAGACATACCGACAGACAGACAGACAGACAGACAGACAGACACACACACACATACAGACTGAAAAAAACATACATACATACATACATACATACATACATACATACATACATACATACATACATACATACATACATACATACATACAAAGCTCGAGAAAATCAAGCATACAGCACTGCTTGAGATGAAAAAAATTATATGATAGAAGGTGACAAGGAAGTGGAGACCAAACCTTTTTTTATTTACACCCATCAATCCTATCTTCACAAAAACGGATTCATTAGTTTCCTATTTACTAAACGGAACATACTGCAATATTTTGCTTTACAGTACGAATATGATATAATGCCACTCATTAGCATAATATTTAAATATATGATTCAAGAAGCCCACTATTGAATATACTTACTTTAATTATACTACTTTCACTTAGAATAAACAGGTACCAGTATGTGCATATAGGTGAATAGGATTCCATGATACTCGATTCATGAATTTAGTACATTACACACACACACACACACACACTCACGCAAATTATATTATACATAATATACATATTATATATGTAAATACAAACACACACACACACACACACACATATATATATATATATATATATATATATATATATATATATATATACATATATATATATATATATATATATATATATATATATATATATATACCTATATACCTATCTCTATTTATTCCTGCAGTGATGACGGTATTTGGCTGTATAGTTGGTGCATTTTGTTACGGTTTCTGTGTTCCACTCGTTGATACGTTCATGGCCCCAAAGAAACCTTACGAAAAAAATTTGTAAGTACATTTATTACATTTTCACCATCGACTTCTTTCGTGTTCAGCCAAACGATGTGGTTCACGCTTAGATAAACCATTATATGAATTACACATGAACATGAGATTGAAATTCAGTGTTTGAGAGCTGGAATCTTTTGTAGTTGTAGAACTATAGCCCTGGAGTGAACACTAGGGTGTATTCATTGGCAAAAAGAAAGAAAGAAAGCCAAGCGTGTTGAGGAAATCTGAATTGTTCGGTTGGTCGTCCCAGAGGGACGCATTGCACGATCGAAAGTGGAGGGGTGGGGACTGGGCTAATTGCAAGTAGATTGCAAATAAGTAGCAATGAATTTCTACTCACAGAGTCAAAACATTTCTTTTAAGCAAGTCCCAAAATTTTCACCGATGTACTTCACCCCTGACGATGCTGACGAGACGTCGGCGAAAATTTGGGAATTGCTTCCAAGAAAATAATCTGACTCTGTGAATTGAAATTCATTACTAAGGATGAACCTAGAGTTCATGAACATTTATTCACACAGCAAAATATATAGTTTTATAGTAAAAAAAAACCCAACTCAAACATTTTTTATATCGACAGAGTGGATGACTATATCAAATGGCCATTTGGTGTGTTTTCTGCCATACTAGCAGTTATGTGTGCAGTTATCATCTTTATTCTTGAATGGTTCTATCCATGGGAAACAGAATTAGAGGTAAATACTAAGATATATACAGCACTGCGTCTCATTTTTAAATCGGTGGTCGAGTTTGTTATTAAAGTTAAAAATTAACGATAATGGGTCGGGGGGGGGGGGGGAGTGGTGCTTGTGTTCTACGCCCAGTCCGTCAGTAGCAGGTAACAACAAATGCGTAAGGGCGTGTGTATTTTTTCACTGAAGACGTATGCGTATTTATGTTCATTTATTCTACTTTGCCCGACTAAATGTGTATATTTATAGTCATTGATTTCACTTTACCCTATGAAGTGTGTATGTTTATGGTCACTTTTTTTTACTTTACTCGACGAAGTGTGTATGTTTATGGTCATTTTTCCACTTTGCCTAACGGAATTATACGTATTAAGGTGTTTGTCGCTAGCCGCTGTTTTAATTCATAGATTACATAGTAACCCCTGTACAGTGTCCTTTCTGTGTCAGGAGTCATATAATACAGATGGTCGTATGGAGACAACTTCCATACATTTCGATACATTCTCTTCCATTTACCCCATTTTTGTTCACAGTATATGGGATAGCCAATCGCAGAAAACTTAACTCATTTTACTTTTAATGATGATATGTTATACCCTACGTGTTAAACAAATCACGGGATTCACTTGTTCCCCCTATTATAGGAGCACACGAGAAATAGGACAGGCGAAGGAATATTTATGACGGCGATTGCATGGCCACCATATGTTGGAGGTACGTATGTTGGCAATTTGTCCAACGTTCCGAACAGCTGTTTGGCCGAATTCAGTGCATAGCTGATATCGTGATGGCATTGCAAGAACACAAAAAAGTAAAGGGAGAACAGAAAATAGCAAAGCTAGTCCAGTGCAGCATTTGTACATTTGATTTTTTTTTTTTAGTTTTACAGAGTGCAGTATACATGTAGACAGAAATTTACATTATGAATAAATAAGATTCAGGCATTACTCATAGCTTATATTGTAAAAAGTAATTCCTGAAGTGAGTAGTGAAAATCACTCGTAGAAGACTTAACTCTAAGATCAGAGATAAACTGTTTCCAAAACGCATCACCAGTATAGGTATAAATAGAGCACTCCTTGTTCTAAATTGTAAACTATATATTATGGAACCAGGCTTGCATATTCAAAGGACTGATGTATGGAAAACAAGGATATACATATTATATTGTGATCACACAATATCGTTTTCATTCACAGGTATTATAATAGGCTTGCTACAGTTGGCCATTATATTCAGTGTAGTAGACACGATGGGTGGAAGTAGTAGCTATACTACTATCGCATCGCAAGTCCTTGTTACAAAACGCATGGAGTCATGGTCACCGTATTTGACAAAATTCAAGAGAGGGGTCGGAAATTGGTGGCAGGTAAGGTTTCTCTAGGATATCACTATACAGACAAACAGATAGTGTATTTCATGTGTTCCTACATTCTAGAATCGACTCGGTAGATTTTACAGCACCGGGTGTTCGTTGTTTCAATATTCTTGGGTAAATATCAAACCTAAGCCTCTAAAACTATCAATTTGTCACGGTTTGTGTTCTTTACATTGCAGGTGATGTACGTGTGTGGTGCCGTTGTAGGTGCCTTAATTTCGGCGGTTTGTTCAAATTCCCTGGCATTGGTGCCTGGTATTGGACTGGCGTCTGCTTTCTTCGGGGGATTCCTGATGCTGTTTGGTGCAAGACTTGGCGCTGGATGCACGAGGTAACTTTGATTCGCTCTTACATTCCGATAATAGACAAAGTGCTGAGACGTGCTGATCTACACGCAAAACTGGTTTATTAAAATTTAACAAATTAGAAATCTTTCTTCGAATTTACAAGATTTGCAACTCTCAAATAAGGTAGTATTTATACCAATATATAAGACCATAGTAGAGGCGTATGATATTCCGTTTCAGAGATTACAGGGATGATCCAAAAATTGTCACAATCACACTATTTTTGTCGCAAGCAGAAAGTGAAGCATTCGTGTGAACAGGTCAAATTATTGACGTCACACCATACGGGTCGTTTGATTTTCTCTAGAATTAGAACAGGAAAGACAAATAACTGGGGGATGAAGACGTACAAGAACTACACTCTAGAAAGAAAATCATGCTGTACAGTTTTCAGAATCAGAGTCACAGGTTAATAGGAGTTAGTAAAATCACGCCTAAAATAAACAATATTCACGCATCATCTTACACAGACAAGGAAGAAAACATACTCCGTGTTGCTAACATGACTTTCGTAGCCCCGAATTCGAAAACATTCAAAACAGAAACAGACAAAAGGGGGACGTAAACAAAAGTAGTTTGAGGAGTAGAAAACATCTAAGCCGACATTATTGTTTAGATAGCTGGAGGCTCTCTAGCTTTGGGGTTTGGAGTTGCGTAAACGAATGTATTTTGTAACAATCCTCGAGGTACAAGACAACCGTCGTTTCCTATCGTGACCGAAAGTCAATGGACTCTGTTAGAAAGGGGGTACAAATTAGCATTTTGTAAATGTTTCAATTGATTCGTTTTGGGACCAATGACTGTGCAAAAGAGTGATTTAAAAAAAAAAGGGTCTACATAATCACTGGATCAAATTAGAAACAGAACTCTACAAACCTTGTTTAGAAATTATTTCTTAAATTTCCCCTTTTCTGAGTTCATATAACACAACTGTGGCAAATGTTTGTATAAATCGTACAATACTTCATAACTACTTTTGCGACGTATGTTTAAAAATACGTCTATTTTATCATTCATGTGTATATATATGTGCGCCTACGTTCGAAGAGAAGCGGCGACGCGTACGCGTTCGCTGAGGAGAAGCGGCGACAGCAGAATACGCGTACGCGTTCGCTGAGGGGAACGCTACCCGGGGAACGCGTTCTCGGAGAATGTAACTAACATGTAAATACGGCATGTAACACGAAGTGCATAGAGGTACATCTAAACACTAATTCTTCAATTACCCTAAAGCTATAGTAATACACACACTGATTTTTTTTCACAGTTGAAATGCTTCGAACGTTGTTAGCCGCCTGTGATACATGTATATGTTGGTAGGCATACAAGTGTGCAATTCTTATTGAAGGTTGCAACTCATTCACTTATAATTATTTCCCCATATTTTGCTCTCAATTGCAGTGGTCATGGTCTGTCGGGGACGGGCGTACTGGCGTTACTGTCTTTCCTTGCTGTGATGATGATGTTCGTCGGTGGAACATGTTTTGCGTTTTTCTTTTATGCTCTTGACGTTGGAGCGGGAGTATTGGATTACAAGACGTTCTGATTGCGTACTAGTTGCCAAAAACCCACAAAAAACTAGCAACCAGCAGACAATGCATAACATAAAAATAAATAATAACACCTTTTCTAGGATAACATATCAATATGCTGTATCCGAATTGTGCCATAAAACGTTGCCAAGGTCACCGTTGGCATAGTAACCTTCACATGTCATATTTACAAAAACTACAAAAAGCAAAAAAGAGAGTATATATTTATATGAATATGAACTGATTAGCTTACCCGAAGACATTTGCGTGATTTTAGAGTTAGACCGTTACTTTAGATTCTTTATTGTTGTTATGTCAACGACAAACAAAAGTACATCCACAACGAAAAATCGTACGCCCTACTAATAAGCTTACATTTACATATACAATATATAACACAGTGCAATACAATACTATACAATAGGTACAACACTCTAACAGTACAGGACGAATTATTAACACGACAAACGATTAGTGTTGTTTAACAGAGCATGTTTTCAAGTAAAAGCCAACGCACAATTTTTTTGATTTTTTTTAGTATTTAAACTGAAACATACTGAATGTAGATTCCCTTATATAAACATTTATCAAATAAGCATATTTGCTGAAACAGGAACAGTGATTGTTTATCAATTTGATTTTTTTACTTTCTTCTATATTTTTCTCAAATACATCTGGCGTTCACATGTCATAGAGCCTCCCACCCACAGGATAAGCAACTGCGGTAAACATCACCTGATATCCGAATGTTTCCACTACGATGTTCGTTTGCATACATTAAGCTAAATAGCTATTTCCTGCACGCTATTCGAGTTCTTTACACTCAGTGATAGTCGACGAGCATCCGTGTATTTTTCACTAAATTTACCCAACATCTCGACATTTTCTTCAAATGGTTTAAGACTCCAAGAAGATATATAGTATTTTTATATACCTTTAGACTTTCTCAAATACAGCTACCATTCACATATATACCTTTAGACTTCCTCAAATACACCTACCATTCACATATGTACTTTTAGACTTTCTCAAATACACCTACCATTCACATATGTACTTTTAGACTTTCTCAAATACACCTACCATTCACATATATACCTTTAGACTTCCTCAAATACACCTACCATTCACATTATATACCTTTAGACTTTCTCAAATACACCTACCATTCATATATATATATATATATATATATATATATATATATATATATATATATATATATATATATATATATATATATATATATATATATATATATATATATATATATAGACTTTCTCAAATACGCCTGGCTTACATATCATGTTCTGTTTTTATGTTATTTGTTTATTAAGTAATTTTATGTAGACTTGTCAATTTACAGTACTTTTAAAATTTACAAAAGAAAAACCACGCCACTGTTCTATTTTATAGGGCACAAAGTATACACGATTGAATAAATAAATAAATATTAAAGTCATTACAATTGTAAATGGTGTTTTTCCTGCAGTTAAATGCTACAAAGTGTGTACGTGGTATCAATTGGAAATTTTGTCATGATGTAATTTATCATGTTTATTCATATAACTCAAGTTTGTCATTAAAGTTATTATTTTGTCTAGTAATAATTTTCTGAGGTCTAAGTTTAGACTACAATGAAACAAAAAGACTTTTGTCAGAATTCAACAGAATATGTCAAGGAGTTGTCATTATTTATGACCGGGGGGGGGGGGTTCACTCAAAAATTGGGGAGTGAAAGGGGGGGGGGGCTACTCAAAATTTGACATGTTAAAATAGCACCAGAAAGCATTCTTTTAGTGCTTGAAATTCAAAAATCTCCACCCCCACTTGGCCCCCTCAAACTTTGATTCAACTAATACCACCTAATTTCAAAATTTACCTACAGTACTACTTTGGGAATAAGCTGCATTCATTGTTACCCCTTCCTCTTGAAATATGCTACATCCGTAACGTTATAAGGAAATTCAAATTCATAATAAAAAGTTTGATATGTATGTATGTATGTATGTATGTATGTATGTATGTATGTATGTATGTGTACGTACGTGACTCTCTGTCTGTCTGTCTGTCTGTCTGTCTGTCTGTCTGTCTGACTGTCTGTCTGTGTTTATCTGCGTCTGTGTCTGTCTGTGTGTGTGTGTGTGTGTGTGTGTGTGTGTGTGTGCATGTATATGTATATGATGGTGTTATGCGGATGATACGCCTGAAAGGGGGCCATATATGTAAATAGTTATGACGTTGAATGATCAAAACCAAATCAGACTGTTGCAAAATGTAAAACAACTTAATTTTGCAGCCATGACGATCTTATTTACTCGGCAATGATACAGTCGGAAGACCAGAAAATGGGTCACGAAATACTTACCCTTATTCGTGAAAATCTGGATAAAAATTTTGACAAGCGCATCATGTGACAGTTGTACCTGTACTATGTGTTAGTTTTATTTTGTTCTTGGTGTAGAAACACATTGGGTAAAGTAGTTGGCTTGGATGTAAAGTACGCAAGCAAGCAAGCAACAATTCTTTATCAAAAGTTGGGTTAGACAGCTATTGAGCCGGTCGATCCTAACATGATAAAATGGAGTAACGGAATGTACCGTGATAATACAGTTAATATAATTATAGAAGATCGTAGTACCAGAAAATAGACACAACAGCATCTATTCACTTATTTCATTTTTATACGATAATTTTATTCATATTTCAATGTTCTTGAACAGACGTCGGGCATAATAATCACGTGATCAAAATGGGGCATTCTGATTGATCCAATGTCCGCCGGGGCGTGAATAATCGAACAAGTCCTTTGTGTCAACGTGTTCTACACAATGACGCGTTCGAACATAGTTCCTTATTGCACAGACCTGGAATCCGCCATATAGGCGAAGCCGCCCTAGCAATATTATTCGAGTAATTTGGCTCCAAGCTACTTACAGCCCAACAAGACACGTGTGAATTTTGATACCTTACGCCTAGCACATCTCAGACCGATAATCTGATCCCTCATGATGTCGGACGATGACAAGTACGTTATCATTGGACTTATTAACACCAGCAAGAAATATTTGACACAGGAAAATTTCGGACTAAAAGTCAACATACAGGGAAAGTCGTTGAAAACGAAACAAGAATGGAAATTCACGAAACCGGAGGGCGCGGACTTTGTGTATTTCCAAAGCCATCTTGATAAATATATGTCTGCAGACGAAAGAGGCAATTTTTCCTGTGAGGCGGAAGAAAAGGGACCGAATGAACAATTCGCCATAGATGTTCAGAGTGACGGGAGTTGGATAATCCGTAGCTACACTCATAAATACTACCTAACCGGCACCGATGAAGAATTGAACTGCTTCGAAAGAAAAAAAGAAGCTGCTCTAGTTTGGACTGTACACCTAGGTATCCATCCACTGATCAACCTACGTGTTGGAACCGGTTTGCGATACGCCAAGCCAGAAAAAGACGAGTTATTAGCGAGTGAAAATCTCCCCTGGGGTCCAGATGTAGTTATCACATTGGGTTTTCAGGATGGCAAATACACATTCCGAGCCATCGATGATACATATCTCAACCGACAAGGAAGACTGGTCAAAGAACTGAGTGGTGACTGCCAATTTATCGCCGAACTTCAACATTGTGGTCGAGTAGCGTTCCGTGACAAGGAAGGACGGTACCTTTCTCCTGGAGGCCCTTACAAAGTCATCAAAACAAGAAACAAAAAAGTCGGGCAAGATGAGTTATTCGTATTAGAGGAAAGTTATCCACAAGGCGTATTAATGGCCCATAATGGCAAATATGTGTCATTTAAAAATGGTAATATACTTTTTTTTTTATCGATTTGAAATAAATACTGCACTGTATGAGTAATTTTAGGGGTGAAACCAATAGTTGACGTAGGATTAAAAAAATCTTAATAATTCTTTTACTTTGGGGTGGGGTGGGGATTGAGCCTTTTCACTTCTCATCCTACAAAATTGATTTTAATTTTAATGGATATGTTTTTAATGTCATCAAATTGAGAAATGGAAGAATTTTCGCTGTAGTAAATGTATGGCACTAAAATGAAATAAATCTAAGTTTCAACAAAGGAACCTTTCCCTCACTACATACTGACTTTGTATTCATAGCACTATATACTACTACATAGTATACTGATTAATTTTCAATTTTGGCTAATTTAGTTAGAAGAGGGGGTGGGTGGGTCTGATACCTAAGTAAAAGAATTTAGATTTTATCCTGTACATTGAACTATTGGTCTTGATCCTTAGTGTGTGTGTATATATATACCGATAACAAACAAGAATTTGTCAGTCAGTCAGTCAGTCAGTCAGTCAGTCAAGGACATGTTGGTGGGTGGGTTGGTGGGTGGATAGGTGGGTGGGAGTGAAACAGATGGACTTATTATGTTTCTCATTGCAAACGTGTTATATATTAAATCCGCTAGGCCCAGATTTGACAGCCGTTATTAGAAAGAAGTTTCATACCGATAATGAAATCTATCAACTGGAATGTAACGAGGAAAGTGGAAAATTTGCCATTCGTACATCTATTGGTAAATACTGGTCATATGCACCTGAAAGTATACACGTCAGGAACGATGACAAGTAAGTATTTATTTATGTATGTACATGTATGTATGTATGTATGTATGTATGTATATATGTATGTGTGTATGTATGTATGTATGTATGTATGTATGTATGTATGTATGTATGTATGTATGTGTGTGTGTGTGTGTGTGTGTGTGTGTGTGTGTGTGTGTGTGTGTGTGTGTGTGTGTGTGTGTGTGTGTGTGTGTGTATGTGTGTGTGTATGTATGTATGTATGTATGTATGTATGTATGTATGTATGTATGTATGTATGTATGTATGTATTTATGTATTTATGTATTTATGTATATATATATATAAATAACTCGTGAGTATGAATCTGCTAAGACAGTGCTCTTATATATATATATATATATATATATATATATATATATATATATATATATATATATATATATATATATATATATATATATATATATATATATATATATATATATATATATATATATATATATAACTCGGTGGGTATCAATCTGCTAAGACAGTGCTCTATACCGCAGTGGCAGAGCGCAATAGTTTTGGTGGTTCTGGAACTCTTTCTTGGTTGTAACTCGGAGTTTCACGCATAGTGCGATCATCAGACAACTGTCTTCATCAACTTCATCTATTACATTGACAACTGTCTGATGATCGCACTATGCAAAACTATGTATATATATATATATATATATTTTAGGCCACCTGCCCTTAATACAAGTCGTCAAAGTGACTAGACAACATATAGAAAAAGAATTATCTGCAGGCTATGTTAAGTGCGCCTAAAAATTACAAAATAAAAGTAACACAATTACAGATGCTAGTATATTATCTCTCATTTTGAAGCTATAATACGGGAATTGGACAAACTCATCAAAGTATGAGGGTTTTGTGAACACAGAAGTGATTTGAATTTTGTCATTGTCGGGAATTCGTAGTAAAAGGATGATAGGAATTTCTTTCTTAACTCGTGATTATGCTGGGCATACAAGACAAAAAATGAAATTTATCCAGCTGCTGTAAATGACACAGTTCACAGTTTTCAGAACGTCCACTTTCTACTCTCAAATTATGACTTGACACTCTGAACATGCGCAAAGTTCGTCGAAAAATACCAATCTCAATTACAGATAAATATTTCTCTAAATGAAATATATATATAAAACAATGGAGTCGTTACAGTGTTTCACACTGTTGTTGCGATCATCAGACGTCGCAATAACAGCGTGAAACTCCGTTGTAACGACTCCTCCGTATCTTGCTTGATATTCTGTTATTTATATCGCTCTACATATATATGTATTGACACTGTTTACTCCAGCATAGCCATTTTACATATGCTGAGTTTATATAGTATAAATAAATAAACAAATAAATAAATAAATAAATAAATACATATATTATATACTAAGTATATACATGTATATATATTATATACTATATATATATATATGTATGTGTGTGTATGTACGTGCGTGCGTGCGTGTGTTTTTGTGTGTACACGTACGTGCGTGTGTGTGTGTAATATCAAAAGTAATAAGTACGTGTATTAAAAACATAAAGTTCAACATTTTGTTCCTGTAAAGACAAATTATTACATTTCCAGTAAAAAATCAATTATCACCAAATTAACAATTTCAGAAATGTACCAGAAGCCTTATTCGACTTGGAGTTTGATGGCCCTTCGATGCTTATCAAGGCCAGCAACGGAAGTTACATCAATGCCCAGGACAATGGCCACTTGTCAGCATCATCTGACTCAGTCAGCGATAAAGAAAAGTTCAAGTTTCAGCTGGTAAACCGTTCTAGATTCGTCTTGCGAGGAGAGCATGGTTTTATGGGAGTGAAAGGATCAGAATCGTCGAGTAAGCTGGATTGCAGCAGTGTGGTTTATAGTACCATCCACCCAAAGTATAAAGATGGCGCATACCAATTCAAATTTCAAGGTAAATTAGAGATTGATTTAGATAACTTAAGATTATATACTGATTTCATGGGCTCCTTTATAGAATTATGATGAAGAGATTGCACTCTTTATAATATATATAATATTATATAACTGTTTTCTTGGATCATATACTAACTTACTTGCGATATCTTACACTATCGAATCACCCGTAGGTGAACATATTTGTGTAACTGTACATGCACTGTATGGTGCAATAAATCCAATCACATTGGAGGATTTTTCGGTCCGCACCCAAAATTCAGTACCCCAATGCCAATGAATAACGCTTTCAACTATTTACCATACTACTCATAGATCACCGTAAAAACATATCTCGGATTGACGTGTGCAATATCTAATTATTGGTCTGTTAACAATTTTCAGTGAATACATTTTTGGTTTTCTGCTCGAAAAAAATAATACCCCAACGGTATCAGTTAGTGCAGGTTAAACAAGCACTATAGGCCTTTTCAAAATTTGGTGTGGTGGCGCTCTACTTCCTGTCTGTGTGTACCTTGGGGGTATACATGGTGTAGGTTACTCGGTTAAGGTCAAATAAAATAAGTTGTTTGGTTCCGGTTTCACGCCGACCCTAAACTTTTTTAAACGGTATTCAAGAAAAATGATGATAAATCGCGAAAGTCTCGCAAGAAATAGTGGGTGCAGAAACTGACATCAGCTTAAAAAGACAATATAAATATTCTTCCAATCTGTAATGGCTGTACATCTGATAGGAAGAAATAAACAACACAGAGACCATTTGAAAAACAATGGAAAATCTGAACTAGACACTCACACATGAAAAAATTATACAAAAATCTACCCACCCCACCTATTTTAAAATTGAATGTAATCGATCGGAACCACACCATTTTTTTACGCCTAATCATAGAGCACTGCTGCTTTCCTTGATGTCTGAACTGAGTACGAAAAAAATTCCTGATTTACTACAGAATACAAAGGGACAAAGCACTATAAGAGGATGATGCCCCAATTTGAGCGAGGGCGCTGTTTTCTCAATTTCCTGTTTTGCAGTCTGGAATGCCGGGCCTTTGTGCAACAGGCAAGGTATGGGTACCCGGGACAGGTATCTGCTAAGAAAATTCAACTTGAAATAACCGCGACTTTTTAAACAAGCGCTGTTGCAGTATAATCATACAAGCAGGGTACATGCTGAGTGAAAAAGAGAACTTTGAAGTGCTTAAATCTCGTAAAAGACGAGACTTTGCAGTCTAAACCCTTACACTGTGTCTCAAATTTTGATTGTTCGACAGGTCCAGATGGGAAATTATACTCCATCGACAGCGAGGGCGCCCTGTCGACAGAAGACGGCGACGTGTATTTTACTTTGGAATTTCACCAACGGAGAAAGCTCTGCATTCGAGCCCCCAACAGCAAACTGGTTTATGGCGAAAGAAGTGGCGCTATCAGGATAAAGGGAGAAAAAACAGAGCCGTGTACCCTGTTTGAATTCTAACCAATTGTCTGTATTATCAATAAAATGTATTCTGTCGAAGTGAACAACGGTATATTGTTTGAATGCTTGCCCGACTTGGATGGTTTGTAACCGAAAAAAATCCCTCAGCCTGAGGCTGATAGTTTATGAGGTTCTTTGAACGGAGTAGAATAAACATACAATATGCATGCAAGCTTTGTTAGCCAGGTAATTTGGTCTTTTTCGAAAAACAAATCATAAATATAATTTCTCGTGTACCTTTGTAACCTTAATCTGTGGATCGAAGACTTGGAGATTATGTGTACATCGTTTTTGAAAAATATCAAAATTTGATTCGAAGTGCAAGCCAAGTTATACAACATTGAGCCTTCAAAGCCACATGAACCTCGTGTCTACACGTACACGTACACGAAAGAGAGCACTGTCGGATTTCTACCGGTGATGGCGCTACTAACATTCGCACTTCGACGTGCGCACTCAGTACAGTATACGTACACCACTAGTACGTTCTATTCCAGCCGTTACATGATCTGATGTACGCATTCTGATTGGTGTTCAGTTGCGAGGAGAACGATAAAACTAGTGTTTTTACGAAAACTGTCCCCAACCACCATGTTTTCCATCAACAATTTTGTGAACTGACCATTGGAACGCCTCTGGACTAACACGGGCTATACTGTTGCAACTTGTGAACATCGCATAATTAGTGTCAATGCCGTACTTTAGCTCTTATACCTCATAATGCTGGACGATGGCAGTTATATATCCTCATTGGACTTAACAACAACAACAACAACAACAACAACAACAACAACAAACACAACAACAACAACAACAACAGCAGCAAATATCTGACAAGAAAAAAATGGAGTAAAGGTCAACATACAGGGAAAGACAATGGAATTTAAACAAAAAATGGAAAATCATCAAACCAGACGGCGAGGACTTCGTGTATATACGAAGCCATCATGATAAGTACATATGACTGTTGATGAAAGAGGCAACTTTTCATGCGATGCAAACGACAAGGGACGGAACGAACAGTTCATTTTCGAAGTTGAGACCGGCGGGCGATAGATTATCTAAAGTTACACTATTTAACGGGTAATAATGAAAGAGAAATGAACTGCTTCGAAAAACACAAAATCAAAGCAATGGTATGGACCATGCATCTCGCTATCCACCCTCTAATCAACCTACGTGCCCTCACTTGTATGTTTTATGTAAAACCGGAAAAGGAGGAATTCGAAGCGACTGAATCTATCCCTGGGGTCATGACCTCGTGATCACTGCAGGTTTCCAAGACGGAAAATATTATTTACAGGCCAATGATGGTACATACATAACTCGATTGGGTAAACTGGTGAAAGATTTGAACGAAAACTGTTCATTTATCTAAGGTATCATTCCGTTGTAAAGAAGAGTGTTATCTTTCTCAAGGTGGTCTATACAAGGTCATAAAGGCAACAAAAAAGGAAAATGGTAAAGATGAACTGGTCATCCTAGAGAACAGTCGGCCAGAGGGCGCCATCATGGCCCTCTGTGGAAAGCACGTGTCCTTCAAAAAAGGTGTAATATTGATAAAGCTAATAGCAGTTGATACGGACAATGTTCGTGAGATCTATTCGAAGAAGTCGGAAAGAAATGAGGCTGGAGTGGTTTTCAAGTGTCTTCTACTTTCAGTTTTACCATTTAAAATGTTGAATAAACAGACGAGACAGACAGACAGACAGACAGACAGACATTCTAATATCAACGTTTGCGTTACTATTAATAACCTTACAAATCTAACATTGATTCAGTCACACTTGACAACAAGACAAACGATACAATCAGTGATCATCAGTCAGTCGATCGGTCAGTCAGCCAGTCATGTCCGAGCAGTCCAGTTGAGAAATCTATTTGGTATTTTTCCCCGTATAACTTTTTGGGCCCAGGCTTGATTGCGAACCTACAAAAATACGGCGACAATGAAATTTTTGAGCTTGAGTGGGCCAGAGTTGAAAAAGGTTGCTTCATGCAAAACCTGACAACGAACATTACATATAAACGGAGGAAGAGAGAGCGAGAGAGAGAGAGAGAGAGAGAGAGAGAGAGAGAGAGAGAGAGAGAGAGAGAGAGAGAGAGAGAGAGAGAGAGAGAGAGAGAGAGAGAGAGAGAGAGAGAGAGAGAGAGAGAGAGAGAGAGAGAGGGGGGGGGAGTTAAAGTACAAAAACTTGACTCGGAAGTTAGTTTAGACATAGACAGTCTAAACCATAGACAGTCTCCCCTCCACTTTCTATGGTTTAGACTGTGTGTTTTAGTATTATTGGTAAACGGCGCCCTGCACATTTGATAACGTTATGCGCCATGGTAAAGCCGTGAATGGATCACCACAGACGACAATGACCGTTATACAATAGATGTCTTCAGTACCTGTGGTTATACCGAAATTGAAATTGTGGTGTACTCTTAGACCAACCCGGGGTATGGTATACCCTGAGGTTTTGACCAGTTGACAACATATACGCATGAGCGTCAGTGACCAGTGGGACAAACAGTCAATCATGCATACAGTCACTAGTAGTAAGTAGAGCTCTCTTCTATACTAGTTAATTCATATATGAGTGTGATAATCTCCCAGAAGATAAGAGATAAAGCGACTGTGATCTCTTGCCATTTATAAGATTAGGGTTTTTTTTTAAAATTTAGATAAGAGAAGAATGGACAAAGTGTCTTTATTTAGTCAATGAAGAGTGAATTATACATACAGCTGAAAGAGTGAAAACTAGCCAGGGAAAGAAGGGAAAAAGTTTGATATCACCACAAAACTCAGTGAGTCACTTGATCTATATTACACACAAAATAATTTACATTGTACAACAACAAAAAATATGATCATTCAACTGGTCAAACATTCAACTAAATAATAATTCAATCAATAAATCGATCGATCAATGAATGAATTACATGCTCACTTACCCCTGTGTTTATATATATTTGAACCGCATTTGAGTACTTGAGCAATACCACTGACCAATCTTTTCACTGTATAGACTTGTTTTTATTTTGTAAATATTGTTTTTCTATTCTTGGTAAATGAAATAATCCAGTCACTCTGCAACTCTTTATCATATGAATGAATGACACCATATTGCATAAATTTTGTTTCACAGTTAATTTGATTAGGGATGAGCATCTTCTGACTTTCCTAACTACCGATATTCCTGTTTCAGAATGGTGATTCACTTGTGGAATGTCAGGGGGGTTCGTCTGTTCTCATGTTGTGCCAACACTGTAAGTGAGAAGAGAATGTACGAGCAAATGTACAAAACGAGCTACATGACTGAATGTGTAAATGGAACCTGTGAAGATATATTACAATAAACGAGGAAATATTTGGATATTTTACAAAGAATCATAACTCTACGGAGGCAGCTACATAATTATACATGCACAGGTGTTACATGTAAGATCATGCTTTGTGAATCAACTGAAAAAATTATGACATATAATAAACGCCCATTATCTTACTTCCACGTTTTCTCATTCACTCTGAACGGCACTTTTTAGGGGGGGGGGGCCTCAAATTAGAAAAAATGTCATTTGAATCGAAAGTTAATTTAGACTGTAAAACGTACACGTACACGTACATGAATAGTAAACGGCTCCCTGCACATTTGATAACGTCACGCCCACGGCTATTAAACTACATTAAAAAAATATTTCAACCCTGTGTAGATGCTTTTTACATATTGGTTTCGTCTTGTAAAGCTTGGAAATTAGTGTCTGAAAGTGTCTGAATATTATCAAAATTGACTTTTAAGAGTAAAAGTCCTCCAGGGCATCGAGGGGGAAACCCCTAGGATCCCGGGATCTTATAAAGTATTTGTGAGACAAGCAGTCCACACTGAGTCACGATCAAAAAATAAATGTCAAATGATATTATATATGGGGGGGGGGGGGTCATCATGTTTTAGAATTAAGTGATAGGGGGGTCAGCCTGTTTTTGGATTTACAGATGGGGGGGGGGGAGAGGGGTCAGTGAGTTTTTGTCTACCCGATGGAAGAATCCCCTCAGGCTGGAGAAACTGACCGGTCCCTAATGGTAATAGATGTACCTTATGGAAGGCATTCAGATCAAATCTTAATTCGTATAGTTTATAAATGGGCCTGTACACAACTACGTATGAGTCTTCTTGAGCCTGAAAAGCTACCTTAACCGAGTGAATATATGAACTTTGGCTACATATCCTCATTTTGAAAATCGACAGATGAGACCAACAACAACAACACACCCCATCAGATCCACTCTAAATGAGGGATGTTTACAGGAAGGAAGACGAATCACATTCTGATTAACAGGTGTTAAGGTGTGACCAGCGTTGCACCGGTACTGTCTTTGTATTTCAGTTGTATTCAGTACAAGATGGATAGTTACATGTTTACTCGATTGATGATGAAGGTAACTTATCGAAAGAGGAAACTAATGTGTATTTAATTGAAGTGTCCAATAGGGAACTTGCAAACCCACCATGTTGAATGTTGCATCATGGGAAATGCGGTAATAAATACTAATCAATTAGTATTGTAAACAATGATGTTGTTTGTAACCACAAATAATCAATTCATAATTACCCTGACCATTGTGGGAGGTTTATTTTATCGGTAGCTCCAGATATGGTATTACGATAACCACAGGTAATCCCACAGTCCTTTGCGTCTGAGCATGCTCAGTCTGGATTGCAAGTTCCCTATTCAGTATCGAATACACATGCAAATTGCCAGTGGTGCGTGGGTTGGCCATCCTTGTTGTGGATCGTATTGTGGTACGTGTGGTAACTCGTCTCGTCATTCGATTGAAAAGTACGCTTGTAAATATAACCCTGAATAAAACCGTGTTTAGCAGTACTAGTCTTGACTAGGAAATAACCCCGGTGGCGTTGTTTGCAGGCATGGGAATTTATATATCACGTTGTTACTTTGGTGACAGGCATTGAAATTTCATGTGGTAATGTAATGCTTACTGTTAAATAGTTGGCAGATTGGTCTTTCAGCTATAATTGTTTAGAATAACCAAAAATCATCCAATCGTGTCAACAAAGTGACTTTTCTATTCTTTTCAAAAGCTTACTTTTAAGCAAATTTACCTGATACATATATAGCTACCACAGTATTTCACATTATACTTAGTAGTATTATAGTAGTACTTCATTATTACAGCATACTGCAGTACACAATCTTTCAATACATACATACATACCTACATACATACCTACATACATACATACATACATACATACATACATACATACATACAATGTACATACATACATACATACATACATACATACATACATACATACATACATACATACATACATTGATTATTTTGATAAAAAGTCAACACAATAAAGTACCATCGGTTGTTTATTGAATAAATCTGGTCGGCTTTAGAAGACCATATGTTGGGTTGTTTGGTGATATGATATACTTCTATCAAAACAACAATATTAACATTCATAACGGAAATTAATATCTGAAATTTAAATAATCTGTCTGAAGATGACGTCATTTAATCTTTGAAGTGGGTCTCGCATAATGCTGTTATATTGCATCATTTTCGAACCGATGTGAACTTTTGTCTCTGGACACGATATCTGAAAAAACCTGCATCGATTCTAATGAAACTTGCTACATATCTTCCATATGGTAATAACAAGAACCGATTAGAGTTTCGTAAACAATGAACATTGATGACTCATTTGCATAATTGATTGTTTTTTTAAGTAGTCTATATCATAAGAATGCATACTCTAAGTTCAATAGAATTTGGCACATACATTAATCATAACAAAGGGCATATGTCCTTGAAATGTGTTGATAAGTCATGTGCACAATTAATGATTTTCGGTAATCAGGCTCTATCTAAAGACTATACTCTTCAAATTTCATAACATTTTGTACTTATAAGTTATATCAGCCTTGTCAATGCGCACATATCCGATCCTATGAAATTACTTTCCATATGAGTAATTGGATTTTCAGTAATTAAGCTATGTCGTAAGAATGCATTCTTCAAATTTTATAATTTTGTACATACATGAACAATGACAAAGTACACACATCGTACAAAGCCTGTTGGCATAGTTTTAAAAAAAAGATTAATGAGTAATTTGCCAATTAATAATGACTATGCGGTAGTTAGGCTATATGTTAAGATTGCAAGCTTCAAATTTTACATCATATGGACCATATATCAATCATTACAATGCGCACATGTCCTATGAAGTTTATTGCCATTGCTTTTAGTTTAAATGAATTATTTGCATAAATTAATGATGTTCAACAATTAGGTGGTATCTTAAGATTGTAAGCTTCAAATTTCATATAATTTGATGTATTCATTGATGGTAATAAAGTGCACATTTGTTATAGTTTCTGAGGGTAATTAGTAATTTGCATAATTAGTGGCTTTTGATAATTAGGCCATAAGTAGCAAGCTTCAATGTTCATCAACATGTAGTTTCATTCAATTAATTTTTCAATTAAGGAGTACGTCATGTATGGTAGTTACAGCTCAGATTTTTGTATTCCGACTATATGTGTAGGCACAAATATGTATGGTTTTGCCTTTACGGGAGGCATTAAGTTTACATCTGTTTTTTGAACTGATGTGAACTTTTGCATCATTTCTGAGCTGATGTGAACTCTGGCATTTCTGAGCTGGTGTGAACTCTTGCATCATTCCTGAGCTGATGGGAATTTTTGCATCATTACTGAGTTGATGTGAACTTTTGCATCATTTCTGAAGGTCTTATCATTTCTGAACTGATGAAGTTTTTTTGATAAAGTAGTATATGTTCTCAACGTAGGTATTGTATCTATGAAAACTGCTTCCTCTGAACAAACTAATTCCAGGTAAAGTCTCCCACAGAAACACTGATTTTGTACTCCTGAAATCTGGTAACTTCAGCAACTTATTTCAAAATCTATTAAGTGTCGGGCAAAAACCTCAACTGTTCCATTCCATATCTCCATTCAAAAGTAATTCCTATAACTTACACTCCGATCCAACCCAGGTTTAAAGAAAAAGTCATACACATTGCACTTCTAATCAACATTCCAAAAAAGTATACAACACTTCACCACCTTACACTATACCATATTACACAACATAGCATCAAACTGCATTTTAATCACACACCAATGTTAATCAAAAACAAAATGAAACCGAGGGGGCAGAACTCAGACATGCCGTTGTCCAGGGAGCAGACTACACTATGATTAAACCACTCAACCTCTTATACGTGTTATCATGACAAAACTTTTCCGGGTTGTCGATTCTTCTATTTTCCTTAAGTAAAACTAGAAATGAAACAAGTGGTGATAGAAGTGGTTATATGGTTGAGGGAGTTTTCAATTTCATAGAGTAAAATTGATTCACTAATTATTAATTCAACTCACGATATTGTCCAGCAGTCCGTCGGAGAATATATCAAAAGATAACACCACAACAGATCTGATATATAGATTCGCTGACGATATTTCGCAAGCACCCTTTGTATATTTGTTTAAACCGATTACTCTTTGATAACAGATGAATAGAGAGTCAGATTTTAGATAATATTACGTCAATCAAACGTCTCCTATTGTGACAACCATACGATGGATTGAAATTTATAGAATTGTTATAATATAAAGAAAGCAGGTTTAAAACGGGGGAAACATTTCGACCCATGGAGTACAATACTGCCCAGTAGGCATCGAACCCATTTGCATCTTGTCTACTATTTCACATGAGAAGATATTGGTGTTCAAAGAAAACCCCCGGGGATGGAAAGAAACTAGGTAAATAACCCGGTCTCCTTATTCTATCAAATGAACCAACGGCTGAAGTCATCCATCAAGTCGAAGAGAAGATACACGGACGCTTGAGTTAGGTGAGTTTAGTATACGCTTTCTTTCGAATGCTTCCAGCTCTATGTATTCCAAGTCCTGAACTATATACATACCGGTTTTATATACTCAACTTTTATCTCAGTGTGTGTGATGGTTTCTTTT